>NC_068938.1:86542900-86624242 GCF_016801865.2 Culex pipiens pallens
ATTTACAAAAAAACACTATTTTTATTTTTTTTTATTTTTTGATATGTTTTAGAGGACATAAAATGCCAACTTTTCAGAAATTTCCAGGTTGTGCAAAAAATCATTGACCGAGTTATGATTTATTAATCAATACTGATTTTTTCAAAAAATCGAAATTTTGGTCCCAAAAAATTTTCAACTTCATTTTTCGATGTAAAATTGAATTTGCAATCAAAAAGTACTTTAGTGAAATTTTGATAAAGTGCACCGTTTTCAAGTTATAGCCATTTTTATGTAACTTTTTTCAAAATAGTTTTTCATTTTTTGAAATAAGTGCACATGTTTGCCCACTTTTGAAAAAAATATTTTTGAAAAGCTGAGAAAATTCTCTATATTTTGCTTCTTCGGACTTTGTTGATACGACCTTTAGTTGCTGAGATATTGCAATGCAAAGGTTTAAAAACAGGAAAATTGATGTTTTCTAAGTCTCATCCAAACAGCCCACCATTTTTCAATGTCGATATCTCAGCAACTAATGGTCCGATTTTCAATGTTAAAATATGAAACATTTGTGAAATTTTCCGATCTTTTCGAAAACAATATTTTCAAAATTTTGAAATCAAGACTAACATTTCATAAAGACCAAACATTCAATATTACGCCCTTTTAAAAAAAATTGCGACCAAAATTTCGATTTTTTGAAAAAATCAGTATTGATTAAAAAAATCATAACTCGGTCAATGATTTTTTGCACAACCTGGAAATTTCTGAAAAGTTGGCATTTTATGTCCTCTAAAACATATCAAAAAATAAAAAAAATTAAAAATAGCGTTTTTTTGTAAATCAAGTTTTAGTGATTAAAAGTTAAATAAAAAAATCACCAAATTTTTTTTACCGTGTATTATTTTTTTCCAGTGTAGTCCGTATCCATACCTACAACTTTGCCGAAGACACCAAATCGATCAAAAAATTCCTTCAAAAGATACAGATTTTTGAATTTTCATATATCATTTTTGTATGGACAGCTGCCAAATTTGTATGGAAAATTATATGGACAAACTAATGATGCAAAATGGCTTCTTTGGGCATACCGAAGGCACCAAAAAAGTTTCAGTTGGATTAAAAAATACAAAAAATAAAATTGAAGAAAAAAGACCGATTTCGTAGAGAATTGCTCACATGCTTTTTCTCACAAAGATGATGTGCATGCTTTTGCATCGGATTTTTTGCTGTGTTTACTAAAAGAATTTCATATTCCAGAGTACATATCTAGAGTTTTTTTTTTTTTAAATAAAGGTCTTATATAGCTCCACAAACGCTTTTATATGTTTGCAGGACCTTTTAAAAAAAACTATAGATATTTAATTCGAAACAGCGTGCCCTGCTCGCAAAATCGTAGCAAATTTATTATTCCATACTTTTTTTCGATTTTTTTCACATTTGGCTCAGTAATTAAAATACTCCAAGAAATCCACGAGGAATTGTCTTAAATTTGACATTAAGGGTGTCTTCTTATTACAACATTGTCAAACTTACGGACCCAATCCTGCAACAATGTGATTGTAAAAATAGTCAAACTTTGTTGGAAGTTTCTCTTCGACAGTACTTGAGGGGATGAATGAAACATATTTCGATAGTACCCGTAGTTTTGAAGATACTAAAATGTCTGTAACAAAAATCTGGGTACAAAATCTATGGTTGATGTGCACCGTTAAGGCTGTATAACAACACTGTTCTGAAGTTTTTTCAAAGGTCCACTGCCGCTCTAATCGTGTCCGTCCCATATGTAAAAACAGCAAGCCGAGAAAAACGCGTGTCAAAGTTGTCCCGCCCATAAGGCTACGTGTTAGAATTTCACGAAAAAGTGTATTTTCTCCGGCTTTCTAGAACAAAGTACTATATTTTATTGGTTTTTCTGATAGTTTACATGATTTTGAACCAAACTGCATCATTACCTCAAAATTAACGAAATTACATATGGGACGGACTAGCTTCGAGCGGCAGTCCATCAAAACATAATTTCGATTTTCTTGCTATTTGGTGGTTTTTGAATTTGCAGTGAATCCGGGGTATTTAAAAACTCCCAAAAAGCAAAAAAAATCAAAATGTTGTTTATTGGACCTTTACATTTTTTTAAGAGTTTTCGGTTTTGGAGAATGAGGTGAATTTGTTAACACCCTTGTATTCTTAAGGTAGATTTTCTACATGGTTTTACAAAGATCAGGATTTCAGCCCTTACTCAGCAGTGGAAATAAAAAAAAATATTGACTTGACATTTATATCTCGTTAAATTACTAAACATTATTGAAAATATTTGCTTTAGCAAAAAAAAGAGTCTTTCCTTAACATTCTCTTTAAAATCTCTATAAAATTAAATTGTTCAACAAACATTTATAACCGAGTTTTGCGCTCAGGAATAAGAGTTAAAAACAAAAATAAACAATAAATCTTAAAATACAAATACAAAGTAAAACTACACGCAATACAAAAATATTATAAAAAGTTCAAATGAGGCGCAAAATCAACTTCGCTCTCCTATTTTCAGGAACGATTCTCAGCACACTGCTGCAGCACCTTGCCAGTGCAAACTTCATCTCAATGACGCACTTCTGTTATTCTGTGCCTCCTCTCAAGTTTCCGCTCTCATCTCAGGGGGGCTGCTGCTGCATCGATCGGTGGGCCACGAGTATTACTACCGCAGTTTTGAAGGTCAGCATGATTTCGGGGGGGCACAAGCGGTTCTGGCGAACGTTTACATGGTGCGCTTGTTACGATCTCGTTTTGAAAGGTTTTGCGTTGGCATACATGAACTGATTTACAAGACGGAAACCGAACTAGGAAATGTTTTTTTCGAAATTACGCCAAAATTACCTAACATTAATGTCTTGTTCTACTTTGCCAGAACATCACTTTTTGGCGCCAAAATCGTTGTTTACCAACAGTCGAAAGGGTTGCGCAACGACTCGAAATAGTTAGTGGCGGAGGAATACCTGCGCGGTCATAAAATTGTCACGCGTGCTTACAAGTGCCTCTACCGCAAGATATTCAACAGCAGCAGCCTGAAGCACCTCCGCCGAGCCGCTACACGCTCCACTAAGCGGACGGTTTACTTTAGTAAGTTATTTACTAAAAACACACTCACTACACAAACACACACACATGCCATGGGAGAGGCTGGGCTGGGCAATGTTGGCAAATATTTGGCAAGTTGCAGAGGTGGCTTGCACAACTTGGTGGAGAACTTGGGTGAAGGGGAATTATTATGGATTATTGTGTCAGGTTCAAATACTTTTATGTTCGAACTTTGAAGAGGGCAACCAAAATGTTATCTCGCATGTTTGAGTCGTAATATTGGTCTTAGATATTTGTATAAATACAAAATAAGTCAGAACAAATTAGAATGCTTTTGCACACTTCTAGGCTGAAATTTGTAAGGAATATATTGACTTTCAAAGTCACATCTCGCATAACTTTTCACAAGGGATTGAATTAGCATTTGAAAAATAGTTTTCTAAGATGCCACGGATGGACTTAGTTCAATTCTAAAAATAGCAATTCTCCATCAAAACCGTACGTCAATTTCCAAAAAAAGCAATCAAAAAGTTTATTTTCAAAAAAAGTTGCAATCATAAGGTTAAATATCTTGAAATTTTAAGAATCATGACTAATATTCCAAAATGGCTTCTTATTGAAAATTTGGACCCAAAATACAGATTTTTTCAAAACAAATCGTGACTCGGCGGCTAAAAGTTCTTCTTGAAATGGTCCTATGAGCAATGGGATTCCCTATGTTTATAGGACCTCTTCAAATAAAACTCTACAGTTGAACTTCAAACTGCCATTTGACGTTCAGTCAAACTGTTTTGGTTAACGTCATTGGTCGCTTGTTGAAGCAACAAAGCACTCTTTAAACTGCTACTAATTTATGCATTATGCAGGTACTTGATTTCGGCATTAGACACCCATACGAGTTGCACCTCACTCACACAACTGCAAAATGTGTACTTCAAATCACACTCTTACCTTCGTTTTTACACGTACATTTAGCTACTCAAGTTTTCGTCGAAATAATAAACAAAAACAGCGGCGCGTTGCGTTTAATTGGACGCTTGAATCGTTAAACAAATTATGGCGGTGGGTTCCCAAGCCCCCAAGTAGACGAAACATTTTCAAGTTGTGGTGCGTTTTTTGCGTTTTCGCCGCGCGCCAAGGTCAAAACTGTTGGTGAACTTTCGGCGTGGAAAAACAACGGAACAAGGTATACATATCGCTAGATAGACTTTCCTATATGTATAGTCCCAGACCAACTGGCGGGATTTATTGCGTTCGATCTGGGCAGGATAAGCGTTGTTTGTTTGCTGACTGGTTGGCTTTGTTTTACGAGCTGAAACTTAAAACTGATGATTCAGATGGCAGACGGTTTTTTATCCTTTCTATTAAATGGATTAAATCGTTACATAACCGAACCATGGACTGCAGCCCAATAAAGACAACTTTCTGTGACATATTTTAATTTCATTTGTAGGTTGAATTCACCTGATGGCAACATCCAACTAGGTTATCGAAGCCTTCCTCACATTTAAAAAAAAAATATTACCATAATGGTAAAAATGTGGCCTTCAAAATTTCTTTAAATTAAACTTCAGTGATAATTTCTTTTGATAGGGGGTCAGATCTGCAAAATTTGTGGCGTTTTGGAAAGGTTTCAAATACCGCATACCGGGGTGACATTGAACGGATTTCAATTTATTTTTCAACTATTATTCAACCGGTAAGACTTGTTCTGGGCTGTATCACACAGAGTCCGTGTAAGTTTTTTCAGCAAAGTTTTTTTTTTTCAATAGTGTGTGTGTGGTAGCGAAATTATGGGAAAGTATAATTTGTATCAGACTTTGTATATGCCGAATGCTGATACAACTTATCTCAGTCCCGGGTATTAGGTGGCGATAGCCCTCGCGCTGCTTCCAACGACCCATTTCAGAATGGCAGAGATCCTAGCGGCCCAATTCCGAGGTCGTTGGGCATTGTCCGGCCCCGCCTTAACATAGAAGCAAGCACCAGACGGATCCTTGATCTATATTAAGACTCCCAATCCCTTCAGGCAAATCAGGGATCAGAGCGTATTTAATATGAGAAGAATACAACATGTTTTATAACCTTCAGATGGCCGACTGGTTAAAGTCCCAGACCATCAATCCAAAGGTGTGAGTTCGAATCCCACCTGATTCTGTTTCGTTTTTGTTCATATTCAAAGTTCCAATTCCCGATTCCAAATTTCAAAGGTACCGACCGGGATTCGATCCCTGAACCTTCTGCTTGTGAGGCAGAAGCCGTAACCATTAAGCCACGGAGCCGGTTAGCAAAGTTTTTTTTTCAATAGTGCTTCAAAAAATTAATTCTTGACTGTGTTTCTTACAAATTCTAGCCTAAAAGTGAGAAAATTTAATTAATTACGTCAAATTGATCAAGACTCAGGTGAGCAATTCTCTGAGATTTCGGTCATTCGATTTTTTCTGTATTTTTTAATCCGGCTGAAACTTTTTTGGTGCCTTCGGTATGCCCAAAAAAGCCATTTTGCTTCATTAGTTTGTCCATATAATTTTCCATACAAATTTGGCAGCTGTCCATACAAAAATGATATGTGAAAATACAAAAATCTGTATCTTTTGAAGGAATTTTTTGATCGATTTGGTGTCTTCGGCAAAGTTGTAGTTATGGACTACACTGAAAAAAAATGATACACGGTAAAAAATATTTTGGTGATTTTTAAATTCAGAAAAAAGACCGATTCCGTAGAGAACTGCTCAGGTTTCTTTTGATGTTTCATTTGAAAAAAATACAATCAAATGTTTGTTCAGGTACGTTTATTAACTTATAACAAACACTTACGTAAATTTTTGGTTATATAAATGAAAAGTTTCAAGTTTGATTAAAAATGATTTGATTTTTTTTTTTTCATGGAAATGTAAAGTTTTGTAGCATGGCCAAAACAAATTACCAAAGTTACATTGTAAATTGTTCTTCTTAAAATGCCTATAAATTTGAAGATATGTGTTTAATGTTTTAATAACAGAAACTAATGTAAGCTGTTCTTATTGTGAAATAAAAAAAAATAATTTGGTCTTAACTATGAAATTAGGAGTATTATCTGTTTGTAACTCTTTTCAAATTAGTAAATCCTGAAATATTGAAATTATATTTATTGGAAAGATCAGAAAATTTCACTACAGTTTGATTTTTTTACACATTGACAATCAGGTCAATAGTTTCCGAGATATCGTCAATTGGAAATTACATGCTAACTATGTGACACTTAATAAAAAATCATTTTCGTCGATTCAAAATATTTGTGAGGCTGTGACTCAGAAACAAATTGCCAAATTTTCAAAGGGAAATAATTGTAAATTTTCTCAGCTCTTAAAAATAAATCTGGGTGCTTTTCAAGAAATATTTTTAAAATGCAAAGTAACGAAACCGAATATTTATACGTAAAAATAGCTATAACTTGAAAACGATATATTTTTTTAAGTGTCAATTACTTTCTGATTGCAAATCTGAAATTGATAAACAATAATTTTTATTATTTTTGTATCAAAGTTTTAATTTTTTTTCCACAAAACATTTGTTTCAAAAAATCATATCACCTAAACCAGATTTTGCATCATCTCGCACTATAGCTATGAAGATTTTTTTTCAGTCTTCTAAAACACATTTAAAAAAAACTCAAAAATTTAAAAATACGTTTTTTGGGAATTTAACTTCTGGTGATTAAAGTTTAATAAAAAAAAATCGGCCTAAACATTGTATGGAGACTTGTATGAAAAAAAAAACTAATTATGCATTTTACTTCTTTTGACATAGGGAATGCATAGACAAAGTTTCATCCAAATCAAAGAATACAAAGAAAATTCGAAATCGTAGAGAATCACTCTATTTATCAATGTATTAATAATTATAGTTAACTAACTTTTAAATCTCTTCAAAATTTGTTGCAGACTACTTCCTGAAGTATTTCACATCTCAGTATAACCAGGCTCAGTATGATTCGATACCATTCTCTTTGTATTTAATTCGTATTTTTTATTTTGCGAAAAAAAAAGATCTTCAGCCTATCAAAAAACAAAACATATATGCTTGTTTAATTTTGATTTTTTTTTATCATTCATCCTTGAATATTGAGCGAACAAAAAAGTGTTTTATGCTGAAAAAACAATCTTAATGTTGTTTAAAATACTATCAATAACAACAAATTGCAATGGGTTGAATTTATAAAGCTTGGAAAAATAAGAAAAACATTGATTCAAATTCTTATTGGTTTCGGATTAAGTAATGATTATTGAGTATGCTTGTGAGCAATAAAAAATTGTTACACCTTATCGACCATGCAAATTATGTCATTCAGTGCAAAATCGTTACACTATTCGTCGTAACCGGTTGGTCACACGAGTGAGTATCACTTTGCTACGTACAATTAATGACATGTTATTCAACCTAAAGTTTATCTTGGAATTTGCACCACATTGGCCTAGAGCAAGTGAGTAAATATATTGTTTTTTTGTACAATTAAGATTATTTATTTTTTTAGTTTTGATACCCTTTGACGTTCATATAAATTTAGTCATGTATCGATCAATTTCTGATAGTTTCTTCATATTTCCTCAATTTCTTACAATTTTCGAGAAATTTTTATTTTCGAATGAAAAGTTTTCGAAAAGACAAATTCTGTTATAGTTACCTTCCTATCAAACTTATTTCCCCATTCCAGACTGCTGGGAACTAAACCAGCCTGTGTATAACTTATACTTGTACCCACTATAGCCGTTCAATTGCACGTAGCATAGCATAGCATAGCATAACGGGTCTGCACCACGCTGTAGGGGGTGCCACAATGGTCAATTCAATATTCTTAGACAATTTGATTGCTGCCCGGTACATCCAAAAATATCTAAGAACGTAAATTTCCACACTGTGCTCCAAGGCTACGCCCATACAGTCCCGTGGGGATTTGGGAGGGGATGTTTTTGTTGTTCACTAGTGGCAAAAGTGCAGGGATCCCATGCGACTTTTAAAAGTGAACGGAATATTTTTGGGAGGTTTGGAATGGGGGTTAGGGGAATTTCATCGGGCCGATGAAAATTGTTGAATGCGTAATGTATTGAATGATTTGGAAGTTTATACGTGTAAATGTGAGTCTTTAGTGTATTATATTATAAGCATGTAGTTTTGTAAAATTAATAAATGAAACAAATATAATACATATGGGTCATTCCATCTCAACTGTGCACGAAAAAGTGCAAATTTGAAAATTACCCTCTCCGATCCTGCTCAAATTTGACAGGGCTGTTGAAATTACCGAAACATGCAAGAATCCCGAATTTCATCCAAATCGCCCCCCCCCCCTCCATTTTTGTACCTCGCCAAAAAATCGACTTTTTGGCGATTTTTGTGTGAAACCCCTATTTTCAAACGGCGATAGCTCAGGAACCACAAATCTTAGAAGGTCGGTCATAGACTCAATTTTGAAGGAAATTAGACGTAGAATCCATTTCTGAGATCAAAATTTTGACTAATTTATTTTTTCTACCTGTATTGCGCAATTGAAAACTTTAAACGGCCGTATCTCAAAACACCCCATCTTATTTTTTTTATTTGACCTCACCATCGTGTTCCCCGGCCAATTTTACATAAGAATCACTTATCGACAGAAAGGAATATGTTTCGTTCCAGAGATATCGAATTTTAAAGTTTTTAGTATTTGAGATTACCTACATTAGCTTCATTCGCCGCATCTGCTAGAAGCACTCAGGAGCGCTATTCAATAATTACTACCTGATGTTGTGGAAAATGATTAAATAATTTTTTATTTTTATAATTTCACGCAATTTTCAAATACCTTAATCATGTTTTTGTTCAAGGAATATTTATTGGGTTATTTTGAATGTACCGTTTTTTACGAGTTGCTAACCGTTTTAGAGTACCCCGAGGCCATGAATAGGGCCTTTGTCATGAGCGGTAGCAAAATAGTGCCATTCAGCAAAAACCCCAAAATCTGCTTTATGGTTCAAAAGATGGATCATATTAAATCGATTTTTACATTGTGAGCCAGCTCCATTTACTGAATGGATGATTTTGGTCAAGGTACATTTAGTAGCCGTATTGTGTTCCAAGAATCCGAAATGATAGAAGAAAAAAAAACATTATTGTTTGGACGGTGTCTAAATCATCGCTACTAAATTTTGGGAACTAGCTGAACTTTGTGATTTTCTTACATTTTTCAGTTTAATACTTTCCAGAAATCCTTTTCCTACTCCTTGTGATCGTTCTTCATGAGAATACAACGTATCAACAAATTTTATTCATTTTAATTCATATTTTTTACTCAATAATGTATCGTGCACTTATTGTTCAGATCAATTGCATTTTTCTGCTCGCTGCATCGGAATCCAATTCTGCCCTGTACTGTGTGTCGTTATTGCTCTATCCTGTGGGTTAGCATAGAAATTCATCTCATTTTTTTAAAGCGGATAATCATTTTCGATTTAAGGTGAAGCCTTTGATCTTTTTCGAAGAAAAATGATCATCACTCTAAAATGTTCTGTACTAAATCCAATTTAACGAATTTCTGCACCAAATGTAATCAGCATGTGCCGGTTGTTGCCTTCTCAAAGCCACTGAAAGAATTGTTGGTCTAAATCAAATGTGTTTCAAAATTTTTATTATTTTGTGGTACAATCATTGACATCCTAGTTGGCAATCATTGATCAATGACGATTTCCATAACTTTGCAATTATTGGGATAATCGTTACCAAAAGGAATCAGCTTGTGTAGGGCACTATTCTAAACAACTTGTAAAAGAAATGTTGTCAAAATATTAATAGCGACGCAATATATCCAGAACGAAAAATCATGGCAATGATGGAAGTCTTCACGTTAACGCCTACACTGTTATACAGTTTATTTTGCCCAATTTGCTAAAGATTTTTTAATATGATATCTTATTCCAATAAATTACCAGGTAGCAGTTATTGAACAGCGCTCATGAGTGCTTCTAGCAGATGCGGCGAATGAAGCTAATGTAGGTAATCTCAAAAACTAAAAACTTTAAAATTCGATATCTCTGGAACGAAACATATTCCTTTCTGTCGATAAGTGATTCTTATGTAAAATTGGCCGGGGAACACGATGGTGAGGTCAAATAAAAAAAATAAGATGGGGTGTTTTGCGATACGGCCGTTTAAAGTTTTCAATTGCGCAATACAGGTAGTAAAAATAAATTAATCAAAATTTTGATCTCAGAAATGGATTCTACGTCCAATTTCCTTCAAAATTGAGTCTATGACCGACCTTCTAAGATTTGTGGTTCCTGAGCTATCGCCGTTTGAAAATAGGGGTTTCGCACAAAAATCGCCAAAAAGTCGATTTTTTGGGGAGGTACAAAAATGGACGGGGTGGTCCGATTTGGATGAAATTCGGGATTCTTGCATGTTTCGATAGTAACAACAGCCCTGCCAAATTTGAGCAGGATCGGAGAGGGTAATTTTCAAATGCTGTTCCGCTTCAGCTGGAATGACCCATATAATAAATGAAATCAAGATGATTCCAGGAAGCTGTAAAAAAATAGAAGTAATTTAAAATATAAATGCTCCAGATGGTTCCCATGCTGTTCTAGAAAGTTGGTATGTTACAGGAAAGACTATAGCCGTTCAATTGCACGTGATTTAATAATGCAAACAACAATTTCACTAACAGCCTTTTTCAGATGCAAATAGCCGCTGGTCATTATATTGCAATTAAATCATTTTCTTTGCTGCATCGATATAAAGTGCCGGCGCTGCAACGACTATGAAATTTTGCCTTCCCAGAAAGAAAGAAAAAAATATGACCCGATTCGATAGTCAAGAGACCCAGTTTGCTGCTGGTTCCCACTCTCTCGAGTGTGTTGACGCAAGTTATTTCGACTTTATAGTTGGTTGGGTAAAGTTGTTCAGGTAACACCTTACTTCGCTGGTCGTCGCGCCACATGGAATGACTTTCAAGTTTTAAAAATCTATAAACCTCCACACGCCAGAGTTCTCATGCATACTGTTTAAAATAATTTACTTGGTGTAATTTAGCTTATTTTTGTACACAACCTTGGAAGCACCTTACGATTCACAATTTAACTTCTTAAGGACTTTACCTTTCATCAAGGAGAAGGGGCCATAATTTTGGGCAAAATCATATTTTTCCTTAGCATAAATGTTTAAACTATTCCAAATAACACAAGTCATCACCCTACAGCAGAAAAAGAAGGCTGGTAATTTCTCATGGTAACAACAAAGTAGCTGAAGCATGGAAAAAAAAGGCAAAGTAACGATCGCAAATGAGCCGTGCAAGTGAAGAGTTGGTATATTTCAGGGTAGTGCTATCGATTGATAGCCGATGAATGGGTGACGAGACCAAAAGTTTTTTTTTCGGGTATTTCTGGAAGCCGGGGTTAACCACCCGAGGTCAACAAAGTGCGTCGTGAGTTGTGGTGGGGTTTGTTGATTCGTAATTGACTTGCTTTATTTTTGGCTTTTTTAATGTTTGGTGATAAATTGGGAATAAAGTTGGAATAGTTTACTAAATCTTTCTGTTACATGATAATAGGCCAACACCAACCTTCATGACAATCTTCCAAAGTAAAACTTGCCTACGTAAATTGATTATTGATTTACTTGAAAACTTTTCGCGCTGATGATGCATATTGTATTGAGTTTGGTTGAGAAGAACACTTTTATACTTTGATAAAGCGAAAATGTTTCAAGAGATGAACAAAATTAGTATAATAACCACTTCAAACAACCAACAAAATGAATCTCATAACAGATTCCATTCACCATTCGTTCATTCATTTTTACCCCGAAACAAAATTGCCCTTTCCCGGGAAACGACGTCGTCGGTCAAATGCTTAGTCACATTTGCAGAACACGGGGGGAGCAGCAAAGTCAATATCACTCAAATCTCTTTCGCTTTTACCCAAAATCGGTTTCAATAAACCGTTTCTGTCGATGACAGACAGTTGCCTATCTTTTTCATCTTTGTTTTGTCCCAGTTTCTCAGCATGAAAAACGCTTTTCTTCGTGTGGAAATCTAGTCATTACGCACACACACGTATCGCGAAAGACGTTTCTTGATTGGTGTTTGCGTTACATTTATTCCCTTTTTTTTGTTGGGTACGTTTTACCCAAAATGACGGGCGCCACAGCTGCTCGGGTTACTTATGAAAAGACAAGATGATTATGTATGTAATATGTATGCTGCCTTCATCGCCAGAGTCGCGATGAAAAGGGTACTAAGGGATTGTGAGAACTTAGGCCATTGCAAATAATTTTCAAAGTTTATGTCGCACCCCTCTTCAAAATTGGTCCAAAAAAATATTTTTTCAAAAAACTTAAATTTTTTTATGAAAATAGAAGTCAAATCAACTGAAAACAATCTAAAACGCATTTTTCTAAATTGATAATCATATTTAGCATGTTTGGGCTGGATTAAAAATATTTTGATTTTTTATGAAATTCCAATGTACAGCACCGCAAAAACTTTTTTTGCAAAAAAATAAATTGTCGTTAATACTTAGGTATTTTAAAAACTAATGATTGCAAAACATCTGGACGGTGTATAATGCATTTTTAAACACTTTTTTCATTCAAATGTTAAAACCGTGTCTCGTAAATTCAATTTTTAAACTTTTTTTGAAAATTGACAAACTCACAATAAAACAAGTTACACACCTAAAATTTTCTTTAATTTTAAGAGTTCTTCTTTCCTATGCTTTTTGAAGATCAAAAATTGGTTGAAAAATTTATTTAATAATGAAGCAATATATTTGATTGCTTGCTTATATCATGACAATTAAAAAAAGCTTCTGAAGTTTATCAAACTTAAATATATTATCTTCATTTTTGTGCTTGTGACTAGTCTGTTGTAAAAAGATAAGAATTGTCTCAAGATAGTATAGAAGCGTTGATTTATTGATTTGCCCCCAACGCAATATTATAATTATTAAATAAAATTTTAAATCGATTAACAAATATCTTATTTAATGTTTTTTACAGAAATCTATGAAATTTTCACAATTTGGGTCGTATCAATTTTAGAAAAAGTTTTTGCAATTCCGTCGTGAAACTACTAACTTTTCCTGTCATTCTTGAACGACGAAATAGCCTACTTTTCTGTACCAAAAATAACAGAATCGAATAGCAACACTTTTCAAAAAAACTTTTCAGCACAGTTGAACTTTTCAGCACTTGTTTCGAAAAGTAACACTTTTCACAATTTTTTGATTTAAACGATTTATTGACAAAATACATGAAAATTTGACTTAAAATTTCACTCACTTCTTGTATGGAACTCGTTGCAAAACTTGATTTTTTCAGCACTCTTTGTATTTATCCAACTCGGTGAACCTCGTTGGATAAATGTACGACTCGTGCTGAAAAAATCCTCTTTTTGCAACTTGTTACATAAACTACTATTTTATTTTT
The DNA here is from genome assembly GCF_016801865.2 of Culex pipiens pallens. Taxonomy (NCBI): domain Eukaryota; kingdom Metazoa; phylum Arthropoda; class Insecta; order Diptera; family Culicidae; genus Culex; species Culex pipiens. Next base: position 86,556,389 of record NC_068938.1, read on the forward strand.
GTTAGGATTGCTTATCGTATCGAAATAAAAAAAATAAAATTAATAAACATAAAACAACAAATAAGCAAAATGTGTAATACTTAAAATGTTTCTGGGATTTTTTTTTAAAGCTTTATTTATCTTAAATCTCGATTAAATTTTCAAAAGGTCCTATCTGCATAGGAAACCCATGAGGGATAGGTTGTTTTGAAAATTTAATCTAGAAATAACACCGACCAACAAAATTTCTGGGAAAACTCAACTCGAGGAGAAGCATAAAGTTTGGAGTCCCCAGAAACATGTGCACTTTGAATTTTTCAAAAATATTTAGACAGGGCCGAATGGTTTTTCTCCAAAGTTTGTATGGAGAATTAATGCTGTTCGCTACTCCCACATATTGCATGCAATTTTTGGTTGTATGCAAGAGCGACGAACCGCAAACTTCATGCTTCCCCTCGAGTTAAGCCTGCGCAGTAATTTTTTTCATGTTTTGTAGGTGGTGTAATTAAAACTGAAGTACACATGATTTAACCTCACAAGTCACAAAAAAAAAACAATGGAAAGTGACAGTGACTGATTAATCCGGGAATGATTTTTTTAATTTATTTATTTTTTTAATATTTTGTGCATGAGAAAGGAAAAACCTCTTTCGAATTTCTTTTTAAATGAGTCTCAACACAAATTTATCGATGGACATTTTTCCAACATAAAAATCTTCGGAAAAAGTTTGGGCGGTAGAGGGTTAAACTCCATGCTTTCACATGACTTGTCTTGAAGTGCAAACTTTTCAGGAACTTTTTTTTTTTGACGGATCAAAAATCTCAAATATTTTTATATGTATCTTTATAATTCAATTCCAGAGTTTTTTTTTAAATAGGTCCTTTAAGATATATAATATGATCTTTAAAAAAACTCTCTGGAATTGCTTTTGTACAAAATTACTTTAAAAGAAGATCTTGACAGACTCATATACAGAAAATCACATTTCCAAATTCCCCTACAGAAAGCAGTCCCAGTAGCATTTTCACACGTGCTACGTGCTCACTCAGAAATGACTCCTCGAGCCAAAATCCACTATCAGTTAGACCCTGTCTGGTTGGTTGGTTCGTTGCTGGGGGGTATGGTACACAGCAAAAAATCCGATGGTAAAATCGCATGCAAAAGCATGCACATCACCTTCATCAAAATAAACACTTAATATTACACGCTGCATGTACAATTTTTGCAAACACAAAAAAAAAAGTTGCAACCGACGGGAATCAAACCCAGCACCAACAGTAAGGGCTGGCGCCTTAGCCCACTCGGCCATCAGACCAATAGAAAGCTGAAAGGATAAACTCATATATGAGCTTGACATTTCGGTCAAGTAGGTTTCCCATACTGATGGGCTACATATTTCAGAGTGTAAAATCACATAAAATTGCATAAAATAATGCAATATTTATTTTACACCAAGGCCTTTTACTCGCAGCTGGATTACAACTTTTTTAGCTGTGTACCTCAGCTCCCCAACTGGAGCAATTTTGTGCCGTTGAACTCCTTGGGTTGAATAGTTGCAGCGTTCTCCGCTGCCGATGACCTGGAGTGAGTGAGAGGGCAAACACTTTATCAACCTGCAAGCGTCAATTTGGGTCGTCGGCGGAGCACTGTTTTATTCTTGATGGCGCTTCGACGTGAACTTTGAGCCCGTGCGGTGCCGATTGTCGTCGGCGAATCTTGTTTGCAAATCTTGAATCCGGTTGGGGTACTGCTGATTGCGAGTTTGTTTAATTTCAAAGAACAAGACAATATGTTAAACTTAAAAGAATTTCAATGTAAACTCAAGGCTACGGGCTTGACTCTAAGAATTGATATCCATCATTTTCTCTAATCGCACTCTACTATACGTAGAATAAGACATGTAGTCATATATAAATGGCTCCCAATAGCACCGGCAATTATTGACGTGTATAAATCATATCAAACCGCAACGGAAACGTTCGACGGAAACCACCTGCTGGTTTTCCGCCGAAACCGAGTGCGCGAGAAAAGGTGTGCGAGGAAAAGCATTTTCTCACCCCTTACACCGTCAACACTCACACGTGGGACAGGCAGGCAGCGATGCCACGTGAAGGAAGTAGAGCCAAGGTTCAAAGGTGGTTTGAATATTTGATTACATTTCCACTCACGGTTCAGCTTTTTTTTTACAGTATGTGGGTCAGGAATAAAATATTTATTAATAACCGGTGTATTCAATTACGGAAATCCACACGTTTGAACCGTGTGAACTTTGGCTTTCCTCAACCCCTTGAGTAGATTATATTACAGTTTAAAATAAAATCAATATGTTTGAACGTACAATTTTCTCGCCGATAAATGTCATCCAGTTAGGTGTGCTGCATAAAATATATTTGGCCGGAAGCTCCTTTTACAATTTTCTCTGAGCATAACGAGTATTCGGCTCTCGCTCGTTTGGTCTCCCAAAGGATACATTGGTAAATACCTATAAGCGATTCTCTTGAATTTCGCAAATCGACTTTGTCCTTGCAAAGAATGAAAATGACCAAAAATGAGTTTTTCCAAGTTCTACCCAATTGACCCTCAATTTTCAATCGATGATATCTTTGAAACCATTGATCAGATTTTCAATGCTAATAAGTAAAACTTGTGTGAAATTTTCTTAACTTTTTGAAAAAAAAGAAAATACTTCAATAGGGTAAAAAACACGATCTAAGGGAGAGAAAATCACATAATTTCATATCACAGAAAATTTATTAAATCCACTAAAAAGATGATTTTCAAACTCTCCTGATAGTTTCATGAAGATATTTTACGATTGATCCTCTACAACCCACCCCTGCCTCTAGACGGGCTTCGGCTAGAAAAATCGTCAAAAATCAATTTTCAACCGATTTTTGATCTTTAAAAAGCATTGAAAAAACAACTCTTAAATTTTTTTTAAGTTTTAGGGTTGGAAGTTTTATTTGTTTTATGTGACTTTGCCAATGTTTTTAAAAATGATTTTTTTTAGGGGTACAATATTGGCAGTGTTTTTAGTAAAATTTCCTACACAGTAAGAAAAATCATGGAAATATTACATCAGGGAAGTGGTACCTCTTTTATGTCAGAAAAAATGTGTAATTTTACCTCTGAAAATGTATAATTTTACCACTTTCTGGAGTAATGTCATTTTTTCAGTCTAAATTGAGGGAAAATCACATCATAAAAGAGGAAATATTCAACCTTCAAAAATTACACCTACCAAATTTACACATTTTTTTTACTGTGTATATTTTATGTAAAAAGAAGTATGCGGTAATTTTTGTAGTGTCCCAGACTATGACTCTACGCATTTTTTACAATTTAAATGATAATTGTGCCATTATATAGCAAAAAAATTGAAAAGCAAGCAAAAATTTAAAAAGTTGCTGTAAAAACTAAGAAAAACGAGATAGGCAAAATGTAATGTTTTGATTGGTCGGCTTTCTCAGTCGGTTAAAATAATCAAGCGATGATTATTTTAACCGACTGAGAAAGCCGACCAATCAAAACAGAACATTCCAGTCAAAAAATCATCCATTGCAAAATGTAATGATAGGAGGTGGTAGAATAAGCCAAAAACTACCGAAAACAAAGATAAACTGAAAAAGATAAATGCAAATTAAAAATGAACTAAAAATGAAACAAGAAAAACATCAAACAAGAGAAGTCAAGTTTTTCGTAGAATAATAGTTGCTCAAAATGAGGAGGTCATTTTGAGCAACGGGGACAAAAACAACACGGGAAAATTAAAAATCTCCGAAAAAAAAATTTGGGCAGTAGAGGGACGATTTAAGCCAAAAAATTTACCATGCGTAAAAGCGAACTGTCAAACTTTCTTAGCGTTTTTCTCTTAGGTACAAATTTAATATAAAGTTTTTCAAAGTTGGCCGGGAAAATCAGGGAGCAAAAATTTTTTTTTCTAAAAACTTCAAAATTTCAATGGAAATTCAAGTGCAATCAGCTGAAATCAATTTAAAATGCATTCCCCTGCGTTTAAAATCATTTTTAGCATGTTTGGGTTGATTTAAAAATCTTTAGAATTTTTGAAAATTTTCGTTTTTTCTGGCAAATTTTTTTTTTGTCAAATCTTACTTTTTTTAAACTAATGATTGCAAAACAACTTAACTTGTGGTAAATGCATTTTAAAACACTTTTAACATTGCACAGTGGTCCGAAACCGAAATCTAGCGTGACAAAATTGGTAGCGGCCACACGTTGAGATTTAGAGCTTTGGTGTCTTCGGGGCAAATGATCTGGGTCAATAAGGACATCTTTTGGTGTGGTGGACATTAGGGTGGTCCAAATATTAGGGTGGTTCAGAATGTTTATTGTGGCGGGATGACAAGATAGCGCTTCGGTGTCTTCAGGAAAGTTATAGGGAACACCATTCTAAGCAACTTTGCTGAAGAGCAAAAAGCTCTATCTTCAAACGGAAAGTTTCTAGAGCAATTTTTGTAATTTAGGTTGAGGTGTTTATGAAAAAAAAAGTTTTTGGAATTTATCAACTCAGGCTTATGTCGTAGCGAGTTGGTGTCTTTTAGACATTTGTAGATAAATTTAAGGAATCAGCAAAACAATTAAATTTATTCCTGAAATATTTCAGAAAAAACTTGTTATTTCTTTTACAACCACCAGATTATTTTGAACATTTTTGGGCCCTTCTAGACAATTGTAGAGCTTGTCAAAATGAACATTTTTATTCTTGAAAAAACGAATTTTGGTCGATTCTATCAAAAGTTATGGACAAAAACGATTTTAAAATGCTCATTTTCAAATTGAGATTAAATGAGTCAAACAAAAAAGACCTCCGAGATAGCTTCTAAGCTTCTAAGAGCGAGGTCAAACTCCACCACCTTTTCGAGTTATTCACATTTCAAAATGGCGTCTTTTTCGTCGTATTTTGGCTATAACTTTCGTTTAAAAGGTCCGATTTTCGTTCTCTTGGAAGATAAATGTGTGTTTTGATAAGCTCTACAAATGACTAGATAACACCGACTCGCTACGACATAAGCCTGAGTTGATAAATTCCAAAAACTTTTTTTTTCATGTACACCTCAACCTAAATTACAAAAATGGCTCTAGAAACTTCCCGTTTGAAGATAGAGCTTTTTGCTCTTGAGCAAAGTTGCACAGAATGGTGTTCCCTACAAATTTTAAATTTGGACCACCCTAATGTCCACCACACCAAAAGATGTCCCTATTGACCCAGATCATTTGCCCCGAAGACACCAAAGCTCTAAATCTTAACGTGTGGCCGCTATCAATTTTGTCACGCTGATTTCGGTTTCGGACCACTGTGCATTGAAATGTTGAGACTATGGCTTGTTATTTCAATTTTTATATTTTTTTTTAGTTTTAAAAGGCATTTGTTATGACTGCGTTTGTTCATCGTTGTTAAATTCCTCTGAAATTCTATTACGCCCTGAATTCGTTGAAACTGATACCATCGCTGCACAATATTTATAATTTCCCCTTATTTCCTTTCGATTAAGCCAAAACCAACAAACCCGATCGGGGGTTTCCATTAAAAAGCGCGGCTCAGTTTTCCCGCGTCCACAACCGTGCAAAAGTATTTATAATTTCGCTTCCAGCCTGGCCCAGACACGGCCACCAGGAATGGCACACAGTGTTGCCACCCACCCAGTGTCAAGGCTTCTCAACAAACCGACGCCCCCGCCGTGCCATCCCACTTGGTTGCATTGTTGTGCGGCGTGCTGCTCTATAATAGTCAAGGGGGTAGTTGAACTAAATAGTGGTTTTCCAGCGCGAGAGTAAAGTGTGGGTGTGTGGTGGTGCTGGAAAATGGTCGCCCTTTATGATAAACCAATCAATTAACTATAACATTGTGCCGGCTTTGACCCTCCATCGCTTTATCGGGCCACGTGTACCTCCACCGCGTTTTCGGGTTGATGCCCGCACGGGGGATTGAGGCGGCCCTCGATTATGCACGGTGGACGTCCACGACAAGGCGCCGACAATTACTAAATAATCAGGATTAATTGACCACGGTATTAAAGCTAATGAGTTTTCGATGGAATAGCTCCACTGAGGCGATAAAAAGCAAATCATCCCCCCTCAAGTGCCTTGTAAAGACTCCACTTCGGTTTATGGTTCCGATGGGGACGCTTGGTGGCTTGTCATTTTAGACGGTACTCTTAAATTACAAAAGGTAGCGGACGCCTTCATCAAGTGGATCTCAACTTTCTTCAGGCTATTTACCGCTTGACTTATTTTCAAGAACTTCACTGCCGTTCTACGCATAATTGTCCCATGTCATTTTTGGACGATTCTGACTTTTTATCATTTTTAAGTTTAGTTTTACGTATACTTTCAGAAAAACACATAAAATCTAGTACTTTGTTCAGAAAATCATTGAAAACAACACCAAGTCTGTTTGTCCCATCGTTGAACTTCTACGCATAATTGTCCCACCAAGTATTTTCTATCATGAAATCATGAGTTTTACGAAGCATTTTATCTTGTTTACCTGTTTACCTGCAAGAGGATTACAAATAAGGGTGATAAAATGTTAACCGGGGTGATTAGGGACATATAGGGCGAATAGGGACCCACGGGACAATTATGCGTAGAAACACAGAAATTGATCGAAAAATTTCAATCGCGTTTTTCTCAGGTGCCATTTTTTGAACATGGGACAATTATGCGTAGAACGGCAGTTCATTTTCACGTTAAAAAAACAAGTAATAAGCGTATACTTAGGCCGATGAGACTCTATTTAAGACCTAAACTCCCAAGCTCGAGAAAAAGTGGGGAATTCATATGGAAATTTTTAGGCGTTAAATGTAAAAAAATATAATATTTTCTGCTCAGGTCTATTAGAAACGCAAAATATTTTTAACTAATTATTTTTCAAAATATTTTTTGAAAAGTATTTTTTAGATGCTCATGTTGAATGGAATTCAATTGGTTTGAAAGAATACTAAAACTAACCGATTTATTTTGTCAGAACAAGTTTTGCTTACTGATCTTGTATTATATTCAATTTATTATTCAGCATAACCATACAGAAATTAATCCCGATCAAACCTTTCAAAAACATTTGAAAATTAAATAACGTTCCTTGAAAAAAAAAACAAACTCACTAAATCTATTATTTGGAAACTAAATTTACTTTCTAATGACGACACGGCCTACTTTCCGTCGAAGAAATAATAGTGGTACTGAAAAGTACTTTTTATTTGAGTGTACTAATTTGGATTTGCTTAAGGTACCACCTAAATCGTATTTCCCCCCCCTGGTTTTTTTTTACCGAAATTGATATATCTTCAACCCGGTTACATCTAGAACTTCCATATTGACTCATTTTGTTGAAAAATGATTCACGAAGCTAATGAGACCAAAATTGATGAAATTTATCAAATAGTTTTTTCAAAAAATAAGCAGAACTCAAGATGTTTGAATGAAAAACTGCTGTTTGTATGGAAACCGAAAAAAAAAATTATTTTCGATGCTTCGCACCACCATGTACACTGCATAAACCACGCTCAAAACATATTGAATCACTTGGGGACATTTCAAGGAATCGATTGGTATCCGGATTTCCCCGGAAATTCCTCCCAAAGTGGCCAAAAGTAAGAAGGAAGTTGAAAGTCTGATTCCGGACAGTCCCGGGCGTACCGGCATCCATGCCTGGCACGGCGTTTGTTGCATGCACAGTATAAAAAGCTGAAAAAAAGATGGTCAAAAAATAAAAAACAGTCCAATACTTCAACTTTATCACCAACAACTTTTTGCAAAAATGCTTTCTAGTCAATGATAATGAAATCTATAGGTTTTGATAACATTACACACAATATTACAATATTTTTTGCAAATTTGCATTGAACGATTTGAAATTCCTAAAACAAAAAACCGTTTCTACTGTGCATCTTTTCTAAATATGTTTTGTTGCACGCCAATTGTTTTGTTGCACGCAGTTTGATTTGTTGCATATGTTTGTTTTGGTAACAGCTGTTAGTTTCGCGATTCCGGTCGGATGTCGGTTCAAATTCCGCGATTACAGGTCGGTCGGTCGGTCGCTCCGCGAGTGGAATGTTTGGGGGAGTGTCCAACTACCGCTGGTCCAGCAGTTTGTGTGTGATGTCCCGGGAAGAAACCCGGGTTTGCCGCGTCCCACCGAGAACGTTGGAGGTAAGCTGGTCCAGCAACCCGGGTTGGCGGATGAAGGTAAGCTGGTCCAGCGGTGTGTGAAGACGGAAGAAACTCGGGTTTGTCGGAGGAGATTAGCTGAACCAGCGGCGGGAGGACGGAAGAAACACGGGTTGGCGTTTGTGTGTTGTCCTGGAGGACGGAAAACCCCAGGGTTTATTGGAGGAGGCTAGCTGGACCAGCAGCTTGTGTGTTGTCCCAGGAGGACGGAATAAACCCGGGTTGGCGGGTGAAGGTAAACAGGTCCAGCGGTGTGTTTGTGTGAGGATGGAAAATAAACCCGGGTTTGTCGGAGAAGCGGTTTGTGTGTGTTGTCCCGGGAGGACGAAAAAAATCCAGGTTTGTCGAAGGAAATTATCTGGACCAGCGGCGTGTGTGCTGTCCCGGGAAGACGGAAGAACCCCGGGTTGGCGGGTGGAGGTAAGCTGGTTCAGCGGAGTGTGTGTTGTTCCGGGAAGACGAAGAAACCCGAGTTTGCCGCGTCATGACCAAGAACGGGAGGACAGAAGAAGATCTGGAAAGACGGATGGAAACACATGTTGCCCGCTCAAAAGGAAGTACATCTCACGGTGGCCTCGGCAGCATCCCTTCAAGGCTACGGATTATGCTTGATCAGTCGTTAGGTGGTATTTATTGGTGGTGTGTGAGCATGTTGGGTGAGCGGGGGCGGTACCGACGGGGCGGGTTGGTGTGGGGGTTTAGTTTGGGTGGCTGCGGGGTGTTTGTTTGGTGGTGTTTGGTTGGGGGGTTTGGAGGTATAGGGGGTGGAGTTGTTTTTTTGAGTTTTGGAGTTTTGGAGTTTTGGAGTTTGGAGTTTTGGAGTGTTGGAGTTTTGGAGTTTTGGAGTTTTGGAGTTTTGGAGTTTTGGAGTTTTGGAGTTTTGGAGTTTTGGAGTTTTGGAGTTTTGGAGTTTTGGAGTTTTGGAGTTTTGGAGTTTTGGAGTTTTGGAGTTTTGGAGTTTTGGAGTTTTGGAGTTTTGGAGTTTTGGAGTTTTGGAGTTTTGGAGTTTTGGAGTTTTGGAGTTTTGGAGTTTTGGAGTTTTGGAGTTTTGGAGTTTTGGAGTTTTGGAGTTTTGGAGTTTTGGAGTTTTGGAGTTTTGGAGTTTTGAGTTTTGGAGTTTTGGAGTTTTGAGTTTTGGAGTTTTGGAGTTTTGGAGTTTTGGAGTTTTGGAGTTTTGGAGTTTTGAGTTTTGGAGTTTTGGATTTTGAGTTTTGGATTTTGGAGTTTTGGAGTTTTGAGTTTTGAAGTTTTGGAGTTTTGGAGTTTTAGAGTTTTGGAGTTTGAGTTTTGGAGTTTTGAGTTTTGGAGTTTTGGAGTTTTGGAGTTTTGGAGTTTTGGAGTTTTGGAGTTTTGGATTTTGGAGTTTTGGAGTTTTGGAGTTTTGAGTTTTGGAGTTTTGGAGTTTTGGAGTTTTGGAGTTTTGATTTTGGAGTTTTGGATTTTTGGAGTTTTGGAGTTTTGAGTTTTGGAGTTTTGGAGTTTTGGAGTTTTGGAGTTTTGAGTTTTGGAGTTTTGGAGTTTTGGAGTTTTGGAGTTTTGGAGTTTTGGAGTTTTGGAGTTTTTGGAGTTTTGGAGTTTTGGAGTTTTGGAGTTTTGGAGTTTTGGAGTTTTGGAGTTTGGAGTTTTGGAGTTTTGGAGTTTTGGAGTTTTGGAGTTTTGGAGTTTTGGAGTTTTGGAGTTTTGGAGTTTTGGAGTTTTGGAGTTTTGGAGTTTTGAGTTTTGGAGTTTTGGAGTTTTGGAGTTTTGGAGTTTTGGAGTTTTGGAGTTTTGGAGTTTTGGAGTTTTGGAGTTTTGGAGTTTTGGAGTTTTGGAGTTTTGGAGTTTTGGAGTTTTGGAGTTTTGGAGTTTTGGAGTTTTGGAGTTTTGAGTTTTGGAGTTTTGGAGTTTGGAGTTTTGGAGTTTTGGAGTTTTGGAGTTTTGGAGTTTTGGAGTTTTGGAGTTTTGGAGTTTTGGAGTTTTGGAGTTTTGGAGTTTTGGAGTTTTGGAGTTTTGGAGTTTTGGAGTTTTGGAGTTTTGGAGTTTGGAGTTTTGGAGTTTTGGAGTTTTGGAGTTTTGGAGTTTTGAGTTGATTTTGGAGTTTTGGAGTTTTGGAGTTTTGGAGTTTTGGAGTTTTGGAGTTTTGGAGTTTTGGAGTTTTGGAGTTTTGGAGTTTTGGAGTTTTGGAGTTTTGGAGTTTTGGAGTTTTGGAGTTTTGGAGTTTTGGAGTTTTGGAGTTTTGGAGTTTTGGAGTTTTGGAGTTTTGGAGTTTTGGAGTTTTGGAGTTTTGGAGTTTTGGAGTTTTGGAGTTTTGGAGTTTTGGAGTTTTGGAGTTTTGGAGTTTTGGAGTTTTGGAGTTTTGGAGTTTTGGAGTTTTGGAGTTTTGGAGTTTTGGAGTTTTGGAGTTTTGGAGTTTTGGATTTTTGGATTTTGGAGTTTTGGAGTTTTGGAGTTTTGGGAGTTTTGGAGTTTTGGAGTTTGTTGGATTTTGGAGTTTTGGAGTTTATAGGATTTTTAGATGGAGTTTTGATTTTGTTTTTAGTTATTGTAGATTATTTATTTGGAACGATATTTGGCAAGTTTTGGAAGTATTTTAGAAATTATAAATTGCATATTTCTATTATAATTGTTATTCTAAATTCGAACAAAATAAACAAAATCTAAACAAAATCTAAAATTCTAAAATTTCTAAAATTCTAAAATTCTAAAATTCTAAAATTCTAAAATTCTAAAATTCTAAAATTCTAAAATTCTAAAATTCTAAAATTCTAAAATTCTAAAATTCTAAAATTCTAAAATTCTAAAATTCTAAAATTCTAAAATTCTAAAATTCTAAAATTCTAAAATTCTAAAATTCTAAAATTCTAAAATTCTAAAATTCTAAAATTCTAAAATTCTAAAATTCTAAAATTCTAAAATTCTAAAATTCTAAAATTCTAAAATTCTAAAATTCTAAAATTCTAAAATTCTAAAATTCTAAAATTCTAAAATTCTTAAATTCTTAAATTCTAAAATTCTAAAATTCTAAAATTCTAAAATTCTAAAATTCTAAAATTCTAAAATTCTAAAATTCTAAAATTCTAAAATTCTAAAATTCTAAAATTATAAAATTATAAAATTATAAAATTATAAAATTATAAAATTATAAAATTATAAAATTATAAAATTATAAAATTATAAAATTATAAAATTATAAAATTATAAAATTATAAAATTATAAAATTATAAAATTATAAAATTATAAAATTATAAAATTATAAAATTATAAAATTATAAAATTATAAAATTATAAAATTATAAAATTATAAAATTATAAAATTATAAAATTATAAAATTATAAAATTATAAAATTATAAAATTATAAAATTATAAAATTATAAAATTATAAAATTATAAAATTATAAAATTATAAAATTATAAAATTATAAAATTATAAAATTATAAAATTATAAAATTATAAAATTATAAAATTATAAAATTATAAAATTATAAAATTATAAAATTATAAAATTATAAAATTATAAAATTATAAAATTATAAAATTATAAAATTATAAAATTATAAAATTATAAAATTATAAAATTATAAAATTATAAAATTATAAAATTATAAAATTATAAAATTATAAAATTATAAAATTATAAAATTATAAAATTATAAAATTATAAAATTATAAAATTATAAAATTATAAAATTATAAAATTATAAAATTATAAAATTATAAAATTATAAAATTATAAAATTATAAAATTATAAAATTATAAAATTATAAAATTATAAAATTATAAAATTATAAAATTATAAAATTATAAAATTATAAAATTATAAAATTATAAAATTATAAAATTATAAAATTATAAAATTATAAAATTATAAAATTATAAAATTATAAAATTATAAAATTATAAAATTATAAAATTATAAAATTATAAAATTATAAAATTATAAAATTATAAAATTATAAAATTATAAAATTATAAAATTATAAAATTATAAAATTATAAAATTATAAAATTATAAAATTATAAAATTATAAAATTATAAAATTATAAAATTATAAAATTATAAAATTATAAAATTATAAAATTATAAAATTATAAAATTATAAAATTATAAAATTATAAAATTATAAAATTATAAAATTATAAAATTATAAAATTATAAAATTATAAAATTATAAAATTATAAAATTATAAAATTATAAAATTATAAAATTATAAAATTATAAAATTATAAAATTATAAAATTATAAAATTATAAAATTATAAAATTATAAAATTATAAAATTATAAAATTATAAAATTATAAAATTATAAAATTATAAAATTATAAAATTATAAAATTATAAAATTATAAAATTATAAAATTATAAAATTCTGAAAATCTAAAATTCTAAAATTGTACCAAAAATTTGGAAAATAAGAAAAATAAGCAAATAAGAAAATAAGCAAATAAGTAAATAATAAAATAAGTAGATAATAAAATAAGAAAATAAGAAAATAAGAAAATAAGAAAATAAGAAAATAAGAAAATAAGAAAATAAGAAAATAAGAAAATAAGAAAATAAGAAAATAAGAAAATAAGAAAATAAGAAAATAAGAAAATAAGAAAATAAGAAAATAAGAAAATAAGAAAATAAGAAAATAAGAAAATAAGAAAATAAGAAAATAAGAAAATAAGAAAATAAGAAAATAAGAAAATAAGAAAATAAGAAAATAAGAAAATAAGAAAATAAGAAAATAAGAAAATAAGAAAATAAGAAAATAAGAAAATAAGAAAATAAGAAAATAAGAAAATAAGAAAATAAGAAAATAAGAAAATAAGAAAATAAGAAAATAAGAAAATAAGAAAATAAGAAAATAAGAAAATAAGAAAATAAGAAAATAAGAAAATAAGAAAATAAGAAAATAAGAAAATAAGAAAATAAGAAAATAAGAAAATAAGAAAATAAGAAAATAAGAAAATAGGAAAATAAGGACAAAAGAAAATAAGAAAATAAGAAAATAAGAAAATAAGAAAATAAGAAAATAAGAAAATAAGAAAATAAGAAAATAAGAAAATAAGAAAATAAGAAAATAAGAAAATAAGAAAATAAGAAAATAAGAAAATAAGAAAATAAGAAAATAAGAAAATAAGAAAATAAGAAAATAAGAAAATAAGAAAATAAGAAAATAAGAAAATAAGAAAATAAGAAAATAAGAAAATAAGAAAATAAGAAAATAAGAAAATAAGAAAATAAGAAAATAAGAAAATAAGAAAATAAGAAAATAAGAAAATAAGAAAATAAGAAAATAAGAAAATAAGAAAATAAGAAAATAAGAAAATAAGAAAATAAGAAAATAAGAAAATAAGAAAATAAGAAAATAAGAAAATAAGAAAATAAGAAAATAAGAAAATAAGAAAATAAGAAAATAAGAAAATAAGAAAATAAGAAAATAAGAAAATAAGAAAATAAGAAAATAAGAAAATGAGAAAATAAGAAAATGAGAAAATAAGAAAATGAGAAAATAAGAAAATAATAAAATAAGAAAATAATAAAATAAGAAAATAAGAAAATAAGAAAATAAGAAAATAAGAAAATAAGAAAATAAGAAAATAAGAAAATAAGAAAATAAGAAAATAAGAAAATAAGAAAATGAGAAAATAAGAAAATAAGAAAATAAGAAAATAAGAAAATAAGAAAATAAGAAAATAAGAAAATAAGAAAATAAGAAAATAAGAAAATAAGAAAATAAGAAAATAAGAAAATAAGAAAATAAGAAAAAAAGAAAATAAGAAAATAAGAAAATAACAAAATAAGAAAAAAAGAAAATAAGAAAATAAGAAAATAACAAAATAAGAAAATAAGAAAATAACAAAATAAGAAAATAACAAAATAAGAAAATAAGAAAATAAGAAAATAAGAAAATAAGAAAATAAGAAAATAAGAAAATAAGAAAATAAGAAAATAAGAAAATAAGAAAATAAGAAAATAAGAAAATAAGAAAATAAGAAAATAAGAAAATAAGAAAATAAGAAAATAAGAAAATAAGAAAATAAGAAAATAAGAAAATAAGAAAATAAGAAAATAAGAAAATAAGAAAATAAGAAATAAGAAAATAAGAAAATAAGAAAATAAGAAAATAAGAAAATAAGAAAATAAGAAAATAAGAAAATAAGAAAATAAGAAAATAAGAAAATAAGAAAATAAGAAAATAAGAAAATAAGAAAATAAGAAAATAAGAAAATAAGAAAATAAGAAAATAAGAAAATAAGAAAATAAGAAAATAAGAAAATAAGAAAATAAGAAAATAAGAAAATAAGAAAATAAGAAAATAAGAAAATAAGAAAATAAGAAAATAAGAAAATAAGAAAATAAGAAAATAAGAAAATAAGAAAATAAGAAAATAAGAAAATAAGAAAATAAGAAAATAAGAAAATAAGAAAATAAGAAAATAAGAAAATAAGAAAATAAGAAAATAAGAAAATAAGAAAATAAGAAAATAAGAAAATAAGAAAATAAGAAATAAGAAAATAAGAAAATAAGAAAATAAGAAAATAAGAAAATAAGAAAATAAGAAAATAAGAAAATAAGAAAATAAGAAAATAAGAAAATAAGAAAATAAGAAAATAAGAAAATAAGAAAATAAGAAAATAAGAAAATAAGAAATAAGAAAATAAGAAAATAAGAAAATAAGAAAATAAGAAAATAAGAAAATAAGAAAATAAGAAAATAAGAAAATAAGAAAATAAGAAAATAAGAAAATAAGAAAATAAGAAAATAACAAAATAACAAAATAACAAAATAACAAAATAACAAAATAACAAAATAACAAAATAACAAAATAACAAAATAACAAAATAAGAAAATAAGAAAATAAGAAAATAAGAAAATAAGAAAATAAGAAAATAAGAAAATAAGAAAATAAGAAAATAAGAAAATAAGAAAATAAGAAAATAAGAAAATAAGAAAATAAGAAAATAAGAAAATAAGAAAATAAGAAAATAAGAAAATAAGAAAATAAGAAAATAAGAAAATAAGAAAATAAGAAAATAAGAAAATAAGAAAATAAGAAAATAAGAAAATAAGAAAATAAGAAAATAAGAAAATAAGAAAATAAGAAAATAAGAAAATAAGAAAATAAGAAAATAAGAAAATAAGAAAATAAGAAAATAAGAAAATAAGAAAATAAGAAAATAAGAAAATAAGAAAATAAGAAAATAAGAAAATAAGAAAATAAGAAAATAAGAAAATAAGAAAATAAGAAAATAAGAAAATAAGAAAATAAGAAAATAAGAAAATAAGAAAATAAGAAAATAAGAAAATAAGAAAATAAGAAAATAAGAAAATAAGAAAATAACAAAATAAGAAAATAAGAAAATAAGAAAATAACAAAATAAGAAAATAAGAAAATAAGAAAATAAGAAAATAAGAAAATAAGAAAATAAGAAAATAAGAAAATAAGAAAATAAGAAAATAAGAAAATAAGAAAATAAGAAAATAAGAAAATAAGAAATAAGAAAATAAGAAAATAAGAAAATAAGAAAATAAGAAAATAAGAAAATAAGAAAATAAGAAAATAAGAAAATAAGAAAATAAGAAAATAAGAAAATAAGAAAATAAGAAAATAAGAAAATAAGAAAATAAGAAAATAAGAAAATAAGAAAATAAGAAAATAAGAAAATAAGAAAATAAGAAAATAAGAAAATACGAAAATAAGAAAATAAGAAAATAGGAAAAATAAGAAAAAAAGAAAATAAGAAAATAAGAAAATAAGAAAATAAGAAAATAAGAAAATAAGAAAATAAGAAAATAAGAAAATAAGAAAATAAGAAAATAAGAAAATAAGAAAATAAGAAAATAAGAAAATAAGAAAATAAGAAAATAAGAAAATAAGAAAATAAGAAAATAAGAAAATAAGAAAATAAGAAAATAAGAAAATAAGAAAATAAGAAAATAAGAAAATAAGAAAATAAGAAAATAAGAAAATAAGAAAATAAGAAAATAAGAAAATAAGAAAATAAGAAAATAAGAAAATAAGAAAATAAGAAAATAAGAAAATAAGAAAATAAGAAAATAAGAAAATAAGAAAATAAGAAAATAAGAAAATAAGAAAATAGGAAAAATAAGAAAATAAGAAAATAGGAAAATAAGAAAATAAGAAAATAAGAAAATAAGAAAATAAGAAAATAAGAAAATAAGAAAATAAGAAAATAAGAAAATAAGAAAATAAGAAAATAAGAAAATAAGAAAATAAGAAAATAAGAAAATAAGAAAATAAGAAAATAAGAAAATAAGAAAATAATAAAATAAGAAAATAAGAAAATAAGAAAATAAGAAAATAAGAAAATAAGAAAATAAGAAAATAAGAAAATAAGAAAATAAGAAAATAAGAAAATAAGAAAATAAGAAAATAAGAAAATAAGAAAATAAGAAAATAAGAAAATAAGAAAATAAGAAAATAAGAAAATAAGAAAATAAGAAAATAAGAAAATAAGAAAATAAGAAAATAAGAAAATAAGAAAATAAGAAAATAAGAAAATAAGAAAAAAAGAAAATAAGAAAATAAGAAAATAACAAAATAAGAAAAAAAGAAAATAAGAAAATAAGAAAATAAGAAAATAAGAAAATAAGAAAATAAGAAAATAAGAAAATAAGAAAATAAGAAAATAAGAAAATAAGAAAATAAGAAAATAAGAAAATAAGAAAATAAGAAAATAAGAAAATAAGAAAATAAGAAAATAAGAAAATAAGAAAATAAGAAAATAAGAAAATAAGAAAATAAGAAAATAAGAAAATAAGAAAATAAGAAAATAAGAAAATAAGAAAATAAGAAAATAAGAAAATAAGAAAATAAGAAAATAAGAAAATAAGAAAATAAGAAAATAAGAAAATAAGAAAATAAGAAAATAAGAAAATAAGAAAATAAGAAAATAAGAAAATAAGAAAATAAGAAAATAAGAAAATAAGAAAATAAGAAAATAAGAAAATAAGAAAATAAGAAAATAAGAAATAAGAAAATAAGAAAATAAGAAAATAAGAAAATAAGAAAATAAGAAAATAAGAAAATAAGAAAATAAGAAAATAAGAAAATAAGAAAATAAGAAAATAAGAAAATAAGAAAATAAGAAAATAAGAAAATAAGAAAATAAGAAAATAAGAAAATAAGAAAATAAGAAAATAAGAAAATAAGAAAATAAGAAAATAAGAAAATAAGAAAATAAGAAAATAAGAAAATAGGAAAATAAGAAAATAAGAAAATAAGAAAATAAGAAAATAAGAAAATAAGAAAATAAGAAAATAAGAAAATAAGAAAATAAGAAAATAAGAAAATAAGAAAATAAGAAAATAAGAAAATAAGAAAATAAGAAATAAGAAAATAAGAAAATAAGAAAATAAGAAAATAAGAAAATAAGAAAATAAGAAAATAAGAAAATAAGAAAATAAGAAAATAAGAAAATAAGAAAATAAGAAAATAAGAAAATAAGAAAATAAGAAAATAAGAAAATAAGAAAATAAGAAAATAAGAAAATAAGAAAATAAGAAAATAAGAAAATAAGAAAATAAGAAAATAAGAAAATAAGAAAATAAGAAAATAAGAAAATAGGAAAAATAGGAAAAATAAGAAAATAAGAAAATAAGAAAATAAGAAAATAAGAAAATAAGAAAATAAGAAAATAAGAAAATAAGAAAATAAGAAAATAAGAAAATAAGAAAATAAGAAAATAAGAAAATAAGAAAATAAGAAAATAAGAAAATAAGAAAATAAGAAAATAAGAAAATAAGAAAATAAGAAAATAAGAAAATAAGAAAATAAGAAAATAAGAAAATAAGAAAATAAGAAAATAAGAAAATAAGAAAATAAGAAAATAAGAAAATAAGAAAATAAGAAAATAAGAATATAAGAAAATAAGAAAATATGAAAATAATAAAATAAGAAAATAAGAAAATAAGAAAATACGTACAATTACAAAATAACAAAATAACAAAATAACAAAATTACAAAATTACAAAATTACAAAATTACAAAATTACAAAATTACAAAATTACAAAATTACAAAATTACAAAATTACAAAATTACAAAATTACAAAATTACAAAATTACAAAATTACAAAATTACAAAATTACAAAATTACAAAATTACAAAATTACAAAATTACAAAATTACAAAATTACAAAATTACAAAATTACAAAATTACAAAATTACAAAATTACAAAATTACAAAATTACAAAATTACAAAATTACAAAATTACAAAATTACAAAATTACAAAATTACAAAATTACAAAATTACAAAATTACAAAATTACAAAATTACAAAATTACAAAATTACAAAATTACAAAATTACAAAATTACAAAATTACAAAATTACAAAATTACAAAATTACAAAATTACAAAATTACAAAATTACAAAATTACAAAATTACAAAATTACAAAATTACAAAATTACAAAATTACAAAATTACAAAATTACAAAATTACAAAATTACAAAATTACAAAATTACAAAATTACAAAATTACAAAATTACAAAATTACAAAATTACAAAATTACAAAATTACAAAATTACAAAATTACAAAATTACAAAATTACAAAATTACAAAATTACAAAATTACAAAATTACAAAATTACAAAATTACAAAATTACAAAATTACAAAATTACAAAATTACAAAATTACAAAATTACAAAATTACAAAATATCAAAATATCAAAATATCAAAATATCAAAATATCAAAATTACAAAATTACAAAATTACAAAATTACAAAATATCAAAATATCAAAATATCAAAATATCAAAATATCAAAATTACAAAATTACAAAATTACAAAATTACAAAATTACAAAATTACAAAATTACAAAATTACAAAATTACAAAATTCAACATCCGGGATATCCATGATCATCCTAACATATCAAAAAACTAGTCTACCATATAATACTAGAATATGATCTGGAGTCGAAACCTATCGACCTCTCGCTTATTACGGTGGTAGACCCGCAAGAACCAACTTCAGGGAGTTCTAAATGATCTTTGATATCCCAACATATCAACATAGTAGTCTACCATACCCACTGAAGCTATTGGCATTTGATCCTGGGTCGTAATCTTTCGACCACTTGCTTATGACGGTGGTAGACCCACAGGAATCAATTTCAGGGAGTTCTGGATGATCTTGGATATCCCAACATATAAAAAAGTAGCCTACCATACCCACCAAAGCTATTGGCATATGATCCAGGGTCGAAACCTATCGACCTCTAGCTTATTACGGTGGTAGACCCGCAGGAACCAACTTCAGGGAGTTCTAGATGATCTTGGATATCCTAACATAGCAACAAAGTAGTCTACCATACCCACTGAAGCTATTGGCATATGATCCTGGGTCGAAACCTATCGACCTCTTGCTTATTACGGTGGTAGACCCGCAGGTACCAACTTCAGGGAGTTCTGGATGATCTTGGATATCCCAACATATCAACAAAGTAGTCTACCATACCCACTGAAGCTATTGACATGTGATCCGGAGTCGAAATCTATCGACCACTTGCTTGTTACGGTGGTAGACCCGCAAGAACCAACTTCAGGGAGTTCTAGATGATCTTGGATATCCCAACATATCAACAAAGTAGTCTACCATACCCACTGAAGTTATTGGCATATGATCCTGGGTCAAAATCTATCGACCACTTACTTGTTACGGTGGTAGACCCGCAAGAACCAACTTCAGGGAGTTCTAGATGATCTTGGATATCCCAACATATCAACAAAGTAGTCTACCATACCCACTTAAGTTATTGGCATATGATCCTGGGTCGAAATCTATCGACCACTTGCTTGTTACGGTGGTAGACTCACGGACCTAAACTTCTGGAGGTTCTTGATGACCTAGGATATCTGAACAAATCTACAACATCCGGATCGAACACGTTTGCTGTGTTTGAAAAGGAATTCGTATACGATTCTAGTTAGATTCCGTTTCAAAATTCGAATTGTGTTGACTTGGTACCTTGCAACATCAATTTATGTTGCGCGACATTTTTTGGAAGTGTTGGCAAAAATCATGAAAATTGACCAGATTTCGGTTTTAGTGGTACCTTAAACATTCGTGCACGTTTTGAAACTTAAAATTTAAAAGCATTGAAAAGTTTATAATATACAAGGAACTTTTTTATACCACAACACAAAAAACATCCGAAAATTTCTTGAAAATTTCCTTTAATGGGAACAGAAAATCTTAAAATTTCATATCACAGGAAAAAAAATTCAATCCCCTAAAAAGATGGTTTTTTATCACTACTGAAAGTTTCATAAAGATATTTCATGATTAAACTGAGAAAGAGACGATTTGAGCTTAACATTTTGCCATGCGTAACGCGAACTGTCAAACTTTGTGAGCGTTTTTCTCTAAACATCGAATTGATTTACGGGTGCCACGATATCTCGAGATGGGATGGACCAAATTGGCTGAAATTTGGGGCGAAGACTCCCAAGACATACCCCGTATGCATGACGAAGCCCGATTTTGAAATTTTACTTTTTAAAAAAATAAAAAAAAATCCAAAACAGGCGATTTTGTATATGAAAAACATAAAAATATTTTTATCTTTTTTTCAAATAAACTTTTTTTAAATCCGCCTTCGTCATGCACACACAACTATTTTAACGAGTCTCCACCAATATTTTGAGCCGATTTAGTCAAAGCAGTGTTGAGATTCAAAAATGATTTTTTAAGCGACAACTTAAAATAGTCCCTTTACACATGTTAACCCCGATTTCGTTTTGTTTACCTTCTTTCGCGCGTAAAATTGCAACCCTCTGATAAAGGACAGTCAGACATTGGTCTGATGTCGTTCGTAAGGAATGTTTTGGGCAGTGATTGGATGGTCCAACGTTCTGCTACTGTAGGTCATCATGATTTTGAAAGTGGCGCTATCTAGGCGGATGGTGCACTAGGGTGGAATCTAGTTATATGAGAAAATTAAAAATGATAAAAATCCAATCAGCAACACATTTTCTGGTCCCTTTTAGGGTCCCTAACAACCTCCCAAAATTTGGGAGCGATTGGTTAAGCCCACGATTGGCGCAAGTAATGAAATTTGTATGGAAATTACTATGGGGAAATTCGCATTTTCACATTTTTTAATTTACAAAATTCATGTATTATTATTTTATGAAACTAACACCGTAGAAGTGTAGCCCTGGATGTCCTGAACAACTCTTCCGAAGAAAGTATGGTGCTAAAGTACTTCATAAAAAAGATACAGTGTTTTCAAAAGTAGTGTATTGAAATAATCAGTGAAACTCAAACTTTCTGCCAACATTGCCTAAGGAACCACTAAATGCAAAACAGACATGTTGTTCTTATATCTTGATTAACCTTACTTAAAATCGATGTGAAGAATTGTTTAGAAGACATTATTTTGTTAAGTTGCACCCAAAATCCTCAAATAAATTATACAGTCGACTCTCTGGCTGTCGATCTTCTCGATATCAATATTGCTCCTGCTGTCAATAAATTTTTCAGTCCCTTCAGTTTGCATACTTTGATTTTCTTCATTCCTCAATATTCTCTTTTGTTCGACGACCCTTTTCCTCGACGGTCCCTAGGAACATTATTGAATGAAAATTATATTCTGGCTATCGATATGGTTACGTGTCATGGCCTCCAATGATGTGATTATATAGAAGCGAAGTTTTACGAACATAAGTTTGACGTTTGTGCTGTGTTCCGGTTCGAAGTTGTCTCCATCTCTTATCCCGAAAATGTCGCCCCGGCCAGATACTCGGAGGAAACTAACGGTTTTGACCGTTCACGAGCGGATGAAGATTATTGAAAAGCACGCAGCTGGCTGGAAGATCGGTGCAATCTCGGAAACTTACGGCGTCCCTCAAAGCACCGTGTCCACTGTCGTCAAAAACAAGGAGAAGTGGATTGCGATGCAAGACAAGGGCAATCTTCGAAAGCCACGAGCCGTCTCGAACGAACGCCTTGAAAAGGCCATGAAGCTGTTTGTCCAACAAGCGCGGGAAAACAACCTGCCGCTTTCCGGGATCATGATCCGTGAAAAAGCTAAGGATTTCGCCTGTCAGCTCGGCTTTACTGAGTTCAAAGGAAGCGCCGGCTGGCTCTCAAAGTTCGCAAAACGGCAAAATCTTGCGTTCAAGAAGCTCTGTGGCGAGAGTGCCAGCGTTGATACGAACATGTGCGACGACTTCAAGCAGAAAACGCTGCCGGATCTGGTTCGCGGCTACGATCCGAAGGACATTTACAACGCTGACGAAACTGCCTCGTTCTATAAGTGCCTCCCCGATAAAACCTACACGATGCAGAGTGAGGCGTGCCACGGCGGTAAATACTCCAAGCAACGAATCACCGTCCTGTGCGCCACCAACATGGACGGCTCGGATAAGTTACCGTTGTTGGTGATCGGTAAGAGCAAGAAGCCGCGTTGTTTTAAAAACGTGAAATCTCTCCCCGTAATTTACGAGAGCAACTCGAAAGCCTGGATGACTTCACTCATATTTGAGAAGTGGTTGAACGATCTTGACAGGAAGTTTGGAGAAGAGAATCGGAAGGTGCTGATGTTTGTCGATAATTGCACCGCTCATCCCAAACGCCTTCAAGACAAGCTGATAAACATCAACTTGCAGTTTTTCCCGCCCAACGCGACTTCAGTGCTGCAACCGTTGGACCTTGGAATCATAAAGAATCTTAAGCATTACTACCCAAGTAGCAATTACTGTTGCCAAGCCTTATTTGCAACTAATTCAAAACAATCCAAAATTGCTGTGGCAACATTTACGCAACACTTCTGGAGACAAAAAAAGCGCACTGCAACGAAGCGATTGGCAACAATCGCCAGATAGTTGTAAACGTGTTACAGCAACGTTTCTGATGCACTGTAGTCAAATCATGGTGTTGCAACAATGTGACAAATATATTGCAAATATGTAACCATATTGCTGAAAATTTGGGTTGCTTGAAATGAAACGTGCAACCGAAATGGTTTCAAGCGCAACAAACTTGTAATTAAATTCTAAATAAAAATGTTTCCACTTTTGTATCGCTGCAAAACAAAAATGGATAAGTCTTGAAAAATGATCGCACATTATTTTCCTTTCCCAACAAACAAAATCAGTTTTGTTGAATGTATAGAAGGTTTATTTCTATTGCCATTTCAAATTTACCGAGTAAAATTGCATTCTACTCATAATTATTTCATGCGCCATCAAACTTGTTAAAATTTGCTATCTATTTTTGAAAAATTTCAAAGGCAATATTAAAAAAAAAGTTAGCTGATATATGTAAAAAGTGTCTGAGTTCTTATTCAAGCTACTCAGAATGTCGATTATCATGCCAAAATTATAAAAAGTTGGATTAAATAGCTGTAAATTGATTATTAAAGTCATTCTTTACTTTCACCATCATGGCGCTTCGTATGTGCAGGGTTGTATTCAGGAACCTTCATGAAATGAGCTATAAGTAAATGATTGTTATTAAATTCTATTTCATTAGGAACTAAGGATAAATTAAAATATGTACCGTCATCTGGAGTAAAACGGGACAAATAGGGTGAATTGGGACAGATGTTGTAGCCTTGTGAATGCATAATATTTGGATATTTTTGGTTAATTTCGGATATAACGGTCACAAAACAACCAAAATAGTGTATCGTTTTTCAAACTTCAAGCTTTTAAGTGCTCTACAAACTGATGTCCCTATTCAGACTGTAGTCCCGATTCGTCCCAGTTAACAATATCATAAATCACTATGCGCAAAATGAGGACTAAACCAATTGCTCCCAAACATTGGGGAGTTGTTTAGGACACCAAAAAGAACTGAAAAATTGCTGTGCTCACTAAATTTAGACAACTTTGTTATTTCAAACAATCATATTACACCCTATTGCCCCACCTTCCTTGAATATCTGGGCATGCTAGTGCTTTAGGGAGTATTTGGTCAAAATAATCAGTTTTGCAACAGTGGTCCACATTGCAAATTTCAATGAAAATTGATTTTCCTAAAATGATGCTGTTCTTGAGCTTTGGTGTCTTGATAAGAGTTGTTGAAAATAGGAAAAAAACAACTTTTGGCTTTGTTGAGATAAGAGTGGTTTACGATTATCCTATGTTTTATAAAATCTAACTTTTCAGGATTATTTTTGGTTTTTTTTTTTCTCTCCTAAAAATTTGTTGGGCCTGACAATTTAAGTAACTTTGTCGAAGACACCATAATTTTATCTCAACTTAGAGTTGAAAGGTATTGAATGACAAATCAAACCTGTTTCAAACGGTTCTGATCAAATAAGGCCTGCATTCAATGGGAAAGGGTTTTTTTTCCTCTAAAGCAGGGGTGACCAAAGTATGGCCCGCGGGCCAAGCGCGGCCCGCAAGGTGATTTTTTGTGGCCCGCGGACCCGTTTTGAATTATCATGTAAAATGGTCTGAGATTTTATACTTTTTCAAAATAATGGCTTAATTAAACCATTTTTATGCTAATCTTCTAGTAAATATCATCAAAACTTTCATCAAACATTTTTGGAAATTCTGGCTTTCAGGATAAGGCAGACAAAATGTTGACATCGGAGGAATAAGGCTTTTCCAAGTATTTTACAAAGTTTTTTTTTCGACATTCCTCCTCTCCCTCCATTATCAAAATTGGGTCAAAAAATCATGGGCATAAATATTGTTTCAAAAAACTTCAAAAACTGGAAATTTAAGTGCAATCATCTGAAATCAATTCAAAATGTATAGATGATTAAATGTTTTTTTGCTAAAATGTTTTTTTTTGTCGAATATTACATTTTTTGAAAATAATGATTGCAATTCAACTTTACGGGTGCTTAAAACATTTTCTAACATTTTTTTTTGTTGAAATGTTGAAATTCTGGCTCTCAACAATTTTTTATTAGTCACACCTAATATAATGATAAAATTACGCTGTTACATGAATTTTGCAGATTACATGTCATCATTTTCGAATTATAAAAATACTATAATTTTTTTTAAATTGAAAACACAAGTACTTTCAGTGAAAAACATTTTGTTTAAACCGTCTTATTTTCTTATTTTGTAAATTTGGCCCGCAAGCTCATTTGATCTTCAAATTTGGCCCATCCTCCAAAAACTTTGAGCACCCCTGCTCTAAAATCTGCTTCTTTCGTTGTCCCGACGCAAAGAAAAGGCTGCTTTAAACTCAAAATTCAACCATTTCCCTCATTTCAAGGAGCACAAGGTTCGTTTTTCAAATTGTGACAATGTGTAGAATAGCAAAAGTACGATAAAATTTAACATGCTCAACTGTAGCGCTAATTTTGGTGTGCTTTTTAAAAGTCTAGTTTCAGATGTTGTCCCGTCACGCTACATTTTTATTTCGTGGGAAGTACTGGTACAACATTGATCAATTTACATGACATTTTTATGTAGCAAAATCAATTTTCGTTCAAATATATATTGCTTATTGCGAGATAAAATCTCTTTTCTCCATCGCTGTGACTGACAGCCGCCGAACTACCGCTGTGTAAAAATCAGCAGGTTGAACTGAAATTCAGCGTTGATTTGGCTGTCAACCTGATTTGTTTTGAATATTTTCCAAAAAGTCAGCAGAAAACTAAAGGCAACCTTTGACAACAGCCAAAAATTTGTTCTGCGGCTGTCATGCGGCCATTCTTCTGCGGTCATATCAGCGCGCGTGAACTCTAATTATTAACGCCCGCGATAATATATAAAAAGACATTGGTGTGTTCCTTCTATGGTTTTACTGCCACAGCAAAACGCAGAAAAATCATTTTTCAAATTTTTGGAGCCAATTAATTGGTCCAATAACAAAGGTTTATCGTTCATCCCTCCCAATTACGTCCCTGTTATTTGCCGTTCCAACAAATATTCAAAATATTTGCTGTATTCAGATAATGTAGCAAAAACGTTTCAGATATGTTGCAAACACTTCAAGCTTTCTTTTGTTTTGTGTTATGTTGTGGTAACATAATGGCAACAATAATTTCACATTTTTTTGGTAATGTTATTTTAACGTTGTATTTATGTGTCCACCGCAACAACCCAGCTCCTGCAAATTTGCTTTGTGCTAGAGCTGTCAAACAAAACAAATTGAAAAAGTCAACCACAAGGTGTATACAACCAGACATAGAAGTACAAAAATTGTCGTGTTTTAGACTAGTTTCTTTGTAGGTTTATGTTACTTTTATTCAAAATATAGAAAGTTATCATATATACATTGGTTGCTTCTGATTTACAAATGTAGCACGCGGTAATCAACCGATTTCAAACGTTGTTCCTCCAGTGCAGATCTCACAACGACAAAGTGCATCTGTCGGTTAGGTCGGTTTTGTTTCTTCTAGAAATTGTCGTCGCACAGCAGCTGCTTCTGCTTCTCTTTCCGGACGTTGTGCTGTCCTAACTTGTCCTGCTCCTGTTTTGGAACCGGTTCTTAATCTTCGGTTCCGGTATGCTCCGGAAACCTCTGTTTTTCTGCTGCTTGGTGATCTATCCGATGGGGAATGAATGGTCCATTCCGTCCTCGTCATTCCGAGCGTTTTTCAGTTTCTTCCTTGCATTGCGACCGCTGGGTTTTGAAACGGGCCGTACTGAAAGATTCCTTTCTGGAGGAAACGCAATACACAAACGAAACTTTCCAGTTGGAAAAATATTTAAAAAAAAAATCCGCGAACACTCAATCATTTTTCTTTTCAAGCTTCCGACTAAACTCTGCTTTCTTAAATATTGTTATATTTTTGTTGCGAAAACGTTGCAATAGCTATTATTTCAAGAGCATTTGTTTTCGAGTCTAAAACGATGCTTCACTGAGGAAACGTAGCTGAAACATAGTTGTGACATATTTGGCATCTAAATATAAGATTGTTGTAGCTTAGCTTTCTGATCCCTTGTTGCAACTTATTTTGAACTTAGTCAATTTGAGCATGTTGCGCATTGCTACTTGGGTATCGCTACTCTTTGGTTAAGCGCAGATTGGATGAAATGGAGCAGAAAAAGGTATTTTTTTTAAATATTGAATGAAAAAAAAAATTTATTTAACTTTAACTTATTTAAAGGATTTCTCCGACATAACCGTTCTGGATGCGATAAAGTGCATGTCCAGGAATTGGGCAGCGGACGTGAAACCGTCCACTATCGCCAATTGCTTCGCCAAAGCCGGATTCGTCTGTCCGGATGCTGATCAACAATGGAATGAAGACATCCAGGACGATCTTCCCACCATTACAGATGATATGATGGCGCACTTGTCCGAAGGTGTCTCATTTTCGGCGTATTGCAATGTTGATGACGATTTGACCACTGCTGAGCTGATGTCGGACGACGACATTCTCGAATTCGTTACTGAGCCAAAATCAGTAAACGGGGAAGACGTCGAAGATACGGAAGCCGACCCCCAACAGCCAATGGAAGTGACCAGCAGCATGGTTCGTAACACGCTGGGCGCTATGAACAACATTCTGGCGGCTACTGAAAATGTTCCTGCTGAAATGTTTGGAATTTACTATGCGCTTGAACAGTTTCTTCAGCAGAAGTACTGATCGATTTGTTATTGTTGTTGCTTTCTGAATTTATGAACGATTAAATAAAATAACTAAGCTTATTATTCACAAAATTAGAAGCAGTTTTATTTATAATTGAATGCGACCTAAGAATACATCGAAGATTTAACTAAACAATTAATTACCTTTGACTTTGTTTTGCTGACAGCTGTACTCCACTTTGCTAATTTACAGTTTTAATCTAGTACTCATTTCGCACTGGTTCTATAATTTGATAACTCTTTTCCTCGACGGTCCCTTCAATATTGACAGCCAGAGAGTCGACTGTATTTTTTTGAAAGATTCCGCTTGACTTGGCAGTGTTGGCAAAAAGTATGTTTTTTCCGAGTATTTCGAAATGAAATATGAAAAATCTCTTGAACGATCTGTAACTTTTGTTAGAAGCAATTTAGCACCATACTTTTACGGTGTTAGTTTCATAAAATAATAAAACATGAATTTTGTAGAATCAAAAATGTGAAAACGCATGTTTCCCCATAGTAATTTCCATACAAATTTCATTCGCTTTGCGCCAATCGTGGGCTTAACCAATTGCTCCAAAATTTTGGGAGGTTGTTTGGGACCCTAAAAGGGACCCAAAAAATGTGTTGCTGAAAAAATCAATTTTCGATTCCACCCTAATGGTGCACACCCTAGCTCTTTTCAACGTAATTTGGTTTGAATTTTTACACACGTTTTTGAATGCTGTTCGTTCAATGATGTTCATCTGTTCTCTGTGCTAAAGGTATTGTGGCACTCGTAAATCAAATCGGTGATTCGAGAAAAACTTTCACGAAATTTGGACAGTTATTTGAGCATGGCATAATTCCCTGGGCCTTGTAAAGTCAAGGGGCATGATTTGATCCTAGTGCATTAGTTAAAATTTGGGTATACATTCTTTTTTATAAGCACTATGGACACCACTTCATGCTACGAGAACTCGCTTTGTCGCAGCCCCAGGGCTTAAGCGTTGACCGATAAGCTGTCTTCGTGAACTAGGTAGTTCTCCGATAGTGAAAATATCACAATTGCACAAGACACCGCTGCTTCTGTGACTTTTTCACTATCACAATGTGGGATTTAGGTGGGACTTTAGGATAGTACAATTGATTTGTTGCTTAGCATTAGCATTTAAAATAAATCTGTATGCTTTCCAAATCTATTTGATGATAAATTTAGTTGCAATTGTTAAGTTAGAGTAATGCTGTCATTAAACTTTGATTGATGTAGAATACTAGGCATTCGTTTATGTCAAATTGTTCATAGAGTCTCGATCAATCAATAATGTAATGATATCGGATAAAATTCGTTGATCTGTTGAACTAACGGTTTTCGGATTATGGTTGTATCGACCATTGTTGCGAATCGAGGAACTACGGATCTTTTGACGTAAATGGTCATTTCTTTTTCAAATCGCGATTTCTATCCTATTTGTATATCAGTTCACAAATTTTTATTGTTTTTTTGATAGAAGTAGTACTACAACAGTTAAAGGAACGTTTAGTTTTGAACATTAAGTTTAGAGGATTTAAGATTAAAATTTATATTTTCAATCCAAAGTAGTTAGCAAATGAATAATTGAATAAGTTG
Source organism: Culex pipiens pallens (assembly GCF_016801865.2). Taxonomy (NCBI): domain Eukaryota; kingdom Metazoa; phylum Arthropoda; class Insecta; order Diptera; family Culicidae; genus Culex; species Culex pipiens. The sequence continues at coordinate 86,585,676 of NC_068938.1, forward strand.
GACTTATGAATAACACACAACTGTGCATTTATTCTAGAGTCAGATCCATACAGCGTCAGTGTTTATTTGGTCGAAGTGTACTAATTCATTGGCAGATCTGATTCTAGTTGTAATGTACGACAAGACTACTGACGGACGTGACAGGACGAGGGCCCAGTTTAGAGGTTTCAACATCAACGATGTGCGGCTGGACCACCCTCCCAAAAAAAAAAAAAAAAAAAAAGTTATTTGAGCATGGCATAATTATGAGCCTAAATCGTCTCTTACTTAGTTTAATAATGAAATATATTCATGAAACTTTCCGGAGCGATTGAAAATCATCTTTTAACCCTTTAAGGCCTGATGGGTCATATATGACTCAAAAATCAAAATTTATAAATGTAGCCCATAATTTGAGTATGGTCCTCAGGATCATTTTCCCATTATTAACTAGTTTTTTCAGACATGAAAAATAAGTAAATTTTCTATAATATGAAAATTTGTGGTTTTCTAAATGTATGTAAGGACCGAGCCACGTAGCCTAGTGGTAACGCTCCCGCCTAGTAAGCGGCAGATCGGGGTTCAAATCCCGGCTCGGACCAACACAACTGGTGATCGTTTCTCTTCTGGTTTCGATTGCTTAGTAAAGGGAAGGTAGTGTATCGTCACAAACTGGGCCTTATCACAACACCTTAGGGAGGCGACCTATGGAATGTTAACATTAACCTTAACTTGTTAACATTAAGTTGAGAATGAAATTGCCACTGAATCCGCTTTGTAAATGCCGGCCCCGATACTCTTCAAGGGTGTTCCCCTCAGGAACTGGGAAAGATTTACTTTTTTTTACTTAAATGTATGTAACCCCTTAATGATGGGAGAATCATTCTTATGACCATACAAATACTATAGGCTATTTTGATTTTTAGGTTATGACCCATCAGGTTGAAAGGGTTAAATAAGATTGATGATAAAATGATTACATTTTGTTTACTGTTTTCAACTGGGAAATCTAACAAACAATTCCTCTGCTTCTCCATTCCAGGCCTACGAGCGTCGCTTCCCCGTCTGCCCCCAGATGCCGATCGTGCTGGACTGCAACATCACCGAGGACACAGTCTCGGACGACGGTTCCAAACGAGAAACGCACCGGCGCTGCAAGCTGGCCGTCGAAGCGCCTTACCTGTTCAAAAAGATCATCGGCGTCGACGTGGTCTTCTTCATCCAGAAGAACTTCCTGGACCTGAAGGCGCGCACCCTCAACATCGAGGCCACCAACGAGACCTTTTCGTCGCGCATCGAAATCTTCGAAAAGTGTCGCTACTACGCGCACCCGGAAAACCCGGACTGGACCTGCTTCGACCAGGTCGCCACGCTGGACATTAAGAACTTTTTCGGCTTCGAGCACTCGATGGAGAAGATGGGCATGAAGCAGTACTCGCAGACGACCCAGAAGGGCAAGGAGATTATCGAGTTCTTCATCGTGGAGCTCAAAAAGGAGGGCGTCGAGCACGTGGATCGGTGAGTGGCACAAGAGACTTCTTCAAACACGCTTCAAACCCCTAATCAAACTCCCTTTTCTCCTCCCACATTCCAGCTGGAAAGAAGACGCCACCATTCAGTCCCCGACAGACGCCACTGCCACCCCCACCGGCAACGGAACCAGTCCAACCGGTGCCGCCAACAACGCAAACAGCACGTCAACCGCCGTCAGTTCACAGCTGGTGGTGGTGTCGAGTTCCAGCGAAAAACCGCCCCTTTCGCGCGATAACAGCATTCTGGACGCGGACTACATTGCGAAATATCTGGGCCAGCTGTCTCCGCTGCAGGAATCCAAGCTGGTGCAGTACCGCAAACGAATCGAGGAAGCTACGACGGCCTCCGACGGGGACAGCGCCGTGCCCGACTACCAGACGTTGCTGCGATTCCTGAGGGCGCGGGACTTTAGTATCGACAAAGCGACCACCATGCTGCAGGAATCGTTACAGTGGCGGGCCGAACATCGGATCGATGACATTCTGAGCGAGTACAAGACGCCGGTCGTGGTGGAAAAGTACTTCCCCGGTGGATGGCACCACCACGACAAGGACGGCCGGCCGCTGTACGTCCTCCGGTTGGGCAACATGGACGTTAAGGGGCTGCTCAAGTCGGTCGGCGAGGATGAGCTGCTGAAGTTGGTGAGTGATTTATATTGACTTGATATTTTTAAGTTGATGCTGAAGGAAACAAATCAAAATGCAGTCAGTAGTTCTTTTTTACCAAATTTTTATTCTAGAGATCGAAAAGATTCACAATATTTTTTTACATTGAAAATCAGACGCATAACGTCATGATTCGAATATAGCATATCATTTTTGTTATAGCTGGCAAAAAATCATGTAACATGTTGGAAATGTATAAATTTCATCAGGATGTAGTATAAACAGTTAGTATTAAGAGAATGCATGCAAAATATGTCTTTTCTAATAATTTTTCATCAGAATTTTAAAATTAAAATGACTTGTTGTGCTTCGAATCCCGGACACTGATAAAAGCTGATTCGAAATCCGGACACTTTTGCTTCGATTTGCGGACACTCGATTTTGCTTATGAACCGCCCAAATTTGGACTGAAATGGTAGTGAATGGCATTCTTTAGGTCTCAAATAAGCTGTTAACGTCAAAACAATCGATATTTTATATAAAAAATTGCTAGAATTTAAGGAAATCAAAACCATAAATTTCTGCTTTGCCTTCCCGGTGCTTCGGACGCCTATGAAACATATCAGTGAAATGTTTCAAATTTTTGGTAAACTTATAATTTTATTTTATTTAATTTTATATAATTGTAGTTAATCAGCGTTCAAACAAAATTTAAATGAAAGTTGATGTTAGAATTCATCGAAAAACACAGTTTTGACATTCATAATGCGAACTTACATATATCCAAATAATTGATAAATTAGATGAGGTGTCCGGGTTTCGAAGCGTCCGGAAATTCGAATCATGACGTTATTGTCCGAGTTATCGTCTCTGTCAAAAAAAATTACCGCTTTTTTGGTGATGTAGAGAAACCTCTTTTTCCCTGTTTGCTTTTGTTTCAGAGGCTGTATCTCAGTAACCACTGATCTGATCTTAAATGTCTTTGTAAATAACAAATTATAAAAAAGAAATCTGTTCTGTTGGTTTTGGATATAAATTTTAAAACAGTGCATGATACCCACTAGCGTGCTTAGATCCTCAAGGTAGGTGGGGCAACAAAATGAGCGTTTTGAAAATTTCGTCGTTTATGGACACCCCCTCGGCAATTTTAGAACAAATTTCTGAGGATGGTGGGGCAACTGCTCCATGTTGCCCCACCCTGTGTGCGCTAGTGATGATACCATAATTTATATAAAGAATTTTTCGATTGCAGTTTGATTTTACATCAAAAAATTAGGTAAAAAACAACTTTGTTCAACTTTTTTTTTTATTATGATTTTTTTTTTCAAAAAATGCCAACACTGCCAAGAAAAGTTTAACAACTAGCTCATTAGCTGGCATTTTTGTCATTTAAAACATTAAACCCTTTTTTTTTGTTTATGAAAAGTTCATTTAAAAACCTTTGTAGGAAAAAAAGTTAAATCTAAACAATATCAAACATACAGAGAAATTAACTTTTAGATGAAAAAAAAGCATTTTTTAACCTTTTTGAAAAATGTTCATTTTTTCAATTTACTGGCCATCCATAAACCACGGGGAAACAGAGGGGGGAGGGGGTTGTTTGAGGTTGTCCGTGGTCCATACAAAATAGTTTTTTTTTTGTATGGACAATTGTCCACGAGGGGAGGGGGGGGGGTTTAGATTTTCAAAAAGGTGTCCACGTGGTTTATGGATGGTCCCTTTACAAATATTGTATGGAGAAAGCACCCCTGCTTAAAGCATGTTCGAAAAGCTGAGAAAATTTCTTATAATTTCTTTTTATTCTATGGTGAAAATTGAAACAATTGCGCTTTTTGTTTTTTTTTTTTTTTTGGCTTAGCATTTGAAAATGTTCAAATTTATTGTTTAGCTCTGCTAGAATGTAAAATAATCCGCTCAAAAAAAGGCAAAAAATTCTCAAAAAAAAAACATAGTTTTCGAGATATCGTCAGTTAAAAATTAGGGCTAGCTATGTGACAGAGAAAAGCACTTTTTCACGAATGCTTAACATTTAGAGGTTATATCTGAGCAACCAGCAGTCCGATCACTATTTTCTCAGCATGTCAACCATATTTAATTTGAATGGTTTGAAGAAAAAACCATCATAAAATATTTTTCAAATGCGAAAACTTCAACATTACGCGAAAATGTTAACATTTAATATCCAAAAACGTGAGAAACACTTCATCACAACTTATCGAAAAAATAATAATGTAGTTTTCTATTGCAGATAATCCTTTTTCAAGATACAAATTTTCAACTATTATCATGTCCATTATATGTGACCAGCCTAAAAGATTGTATGAAGACTTGTATAAAAAGCTAATGAGGCTACCCGGGCAGACCGTAATAAAAAAAATCATGCCATTTCATTAACAAATACTGTTAAAATAACAGAAAGTTTTATGGATTCTTCTTGAAAAATCCATTTTTGCATAAGGGTTTAATAACAATTTATGTTATCATAACAAAATTTGTTATTGGTCTGATATTGGTTGAAAGCCAAAACAACTTGGAAATAACATTTTTTGTTATGGAAGAATACCGCCAACTGTTATTGGGATGATCGGATTAGTTGTTAAAATAACAAAAAATAATAACAAAGATTTGTTCGAATAATAACTAAAAATTTTATTAGTCTTTTCTTACAATAACAATCCAATAACAAAAAAATCATAGCGACAAATAATAAATCTTGTTATAAATAACATAAAATGTTATTGGCCTAGTATTTTCAAATATCAAAAAATGTTATTCCCAAGTTATTTCCGTCCGCTCGGGTATGCTATGCTATGTGAATCAAGAAATCTAATGTGAAATACAAACTTTTTTTTAAAATAAAAATTAATTGTAATTGTGAGTGTAAAATAAATGACATTTTTGCGGGTAAAAAGGGGCTTGTTCCAATAGGCAAAGTGAGCCCAAAACTCAAAAGTGCTACGCATACAGTATGTAAAAAAAGTATTTACACCCCTTGGGCACTATGCACATTTTGTGATGAAACATGTAAAAAAATTAAAGTTTGACAGGAACCTAGTACAACGTTTTGTTCAAAAACTCATGCCAAACATTTTGCTACAAAAAGCTCATGAAAAGATGATTTCTATAAAAAGTTATATAACAAATACTATTACGAAAATAAAAAAGGTGCCAAAAAAGTATGTACACCTTTCGAAAAATTAACATAAATAATGTTATTTGTTGACAAATCACCATAAATCCAGTCTTCCAACTCCAAATAGGCATCCTTGACAGATTAAAAAAAGAATTTGGATTGAATATAAAGTTTACTAACTACTCAGTATAAAAGTTTATATAACTCTTGAAATTCTATATAAAACTTATCTAAACTTAATTTTGCAAACTTTTAATTGAACTAAATGTCAATATATTACCATATAATTGCTAAATAAACATTTTGGAGTGGGTATAACACCGTTTTGGGGGTATTTGTATCGATAGAATAGATTTTTCGTTGGAATTTCGTACCAACCCGGAATTACGTCGTAGGAAAATCCGCCGGCATCCAAACCGGTCCACGATTTACAAGTCAACCTATGTGGAATCGGAAAGGGCATAAAATTTCCGATCTTTTGATACCCAAACATCTAGGTTTTCTTTAAAACCTACGTTTTTAAATACCTGGGCAAAAAGTAAGTTTGATCCAGGAGAACAAAAATTACGAAATTCCATACATTTTTGGCAGGTTGCTCAAACGAAACCATAACAACGTTTTTGCTTAGGTATTTAAAACCGTAGGTTTTAGAGAAAACCTAGATGTTTGGGTATCAAAAGATCGGAAATTTTATGCCCTTTCCGATTCCTCATAGGTTGACTTGTGAATCGTGGACCGGTTCGGATGCCGGCGGATTTTCCTACGACGTAATTCCGAGTTGGTACGAAATTCCAACGAAAAATCTATTCTATCGATACAAATACCCCCAAAACGGTATTATACCCACTCCAAAATGTTTATTTAGCAATTATATGGTAATATATTGACATTTAGTTGAATTAAAAGTTTGCAAAATTAAGTTTAGATAAGTTTTATATAGAATTTCCAGAGTTATATAAACTTTTATACTAAGTAGTTAGTAAACTTTATATTCAATCCAAATTCTTTTTTTAATCAGTCAAGGACGCCTATTTGGAGTTGGGAGACTGGATTTATGGTGATTTGTCAACAAATAACATTATTTATGTTAATTTTTCGAAAGGTGTACAAACTTTTTTTGCACCTTTTTTATTTTCGTAATAGTATTTGTTATATAACTTTTTATAGAAATCATCTTTTCATGAGCTTTTTGTAGCAAAATGTTTGGCATGAGTTTCTGAACAAAACGTAGTACTAGGTTCCTGTCAAACTTTAATTTTTTTACATGTTTCATCACAAAATGTGCATAGTACCCAAGGGGTGTAAATACTTTTTTTACATACTGTATATTCGAAGGTACCTTGGTATCTAGAGCAAAGTTATAGGTTGTATTAAGAGCGAGTCACGAGCAAAGCATACCCATCTCGCATCGACCTCACCAATCTGCCTGAAATTTTCAGAGGTTGTTTGTACATATAAATCTAGCATCTGGCCAAAATATGAGCACTCTAGGTCAACGGGAAGTGGGGCAAATCGGGACACAAAGTTTAAAGGTTTAAAAACGTCAAAAATCTTAAAAAGGCTGTAACTTAGGCAAAATTCAATTAAATTTAAAAATTCAAAATGCATCTGAAAGGGCTTGAAAAATGCAACAAAATGCAGGGTAGAACATCCCGATTGGTTAAATCTAAAGGGAGTTATTGGCATTTTAGTGAAAAAATAGCATAATTTTCAAACTCAAATAAAAAAGTGTTCCATCCAGATATCAACTCGGTTCGACCTGCAGCTTGTAGGGGACATCTGGGACTACCATCTGAGACTGAGAACGCTTTGGGTAAGGTAGGGGAACTATACCCTTTTTCAGCCTATTTCTATTATCGGCCTATCAGCACTTTGATCATTAATTACAGCTTTCATGAAGTGTTTTTGGCTGTTCCAAAGTAATAAATAGCTCAAATAAAAGTGAGCAATCAATTCTCCATTGTTGATACAACTCAAAATGTTGATTTAATAAAGGAAAACGGCAAAAGTGATGACAATTGGTCGAACGGCTTAGAGTGATTAAAATGGGTATATTTCCCCTAGTTTAACATTTTAAATAGACACTTTTACTTTTAGTGAAGTTTTTGGTTGTAAATTTTTGCTCGGAAGACCCCTTAGATCCCATTTTCTGGTGATAATTTTATCATATTCGTGTTCCTGAAACAATTTCACAATATAAACATGCATAAAAATGTTAATTTTAATCCATTTTATCCCTTTAAAAAATAAAAGTTAAAAAAATCTTCGATTCACATTTATTGAAAATCAAGCTCGTTTCCAAGGATACTAGATGACACCAGAAAAAAGTAGCTTCATAATTTTTTTTAACTTTCATTTTTAAAGGGTTTAAATTGATCAAAATAAACATTTTTATGCTTGTTTATATTGTGAAATTGTCTCAGAAACACGAATATGATAAAATTATAACCAGAAAACGGGATCTAAGGCCCCCCCGAGCAAAAATTTACAACCAAAAAATAAATTGAGGTGAAAAGTCATCGATTGTGATTGGACACTCAATAATATTTTTAACTGAATGAATGTACATGGAAAAGAAAAACTGAATAAATATAAATTTAAAAAAAAAAAAAAAATACAACCAAAAAATTCACTAAAAGTAAAAGTGTCTATTTAATATCCCGGGCAGACGGTAATAACAAAATTAATAATATTTCAGTAACAAATCCTGTTAAAATAACAAAAAGTGTTATTATTTTATCCTGAATTTCACTTCAAGAAGAAAAAATAATAACAGTTTCTGATGAAATAACAAAATTTGGTATTGAAGTGATATTACATTGAAAATGTTTAATAACACGCTAATAAGAGGAAATGTTATACATTTCAAAAACTCTCCTAATAACAAAATTTGTTATTCGTTCGGTATACTGACTTAGAAATAAAATTACCATAAATCGCACAAATGGAAAAGTTTCTAAGTGTCCATAACACAATCTGTTATTATTTTTTCTTTTGTTAAATATGTTTAGATCTTTGGGATAATTTTGACCAATTTCGTCGGGGTCATTATTTTGGCCATGAAATGGGGTCCTTAAGCTAAAATTATTCTAAAAAGTTGAAATTTTGAAAGTTGTTTTTTTTTAATATTTGATATACCCCCTAAAGGACTTTGTTTAAAATGGTTAGAACTATGGGATAATTTTGACCAATTTCGTCAGGGTCATTATTTTGGCCATGAAATGGGGTCCTTAAGCTAAAATTATTCTAAAAAGTTGAAATTTTGAAAGTTGATTTTTTTAATTATTTGATATACCCCCTAAAGGACTTTGCTAAAATTGGCTAGAACTATGGGATAATTTTGACCAATTTCGTCGGGGCCATTATTATGGCCATGAAATGGGGTCCTTAAGCTAAAATTATTCTGAAAAGTTGAAATTTTGAAAGTTTATTTTTTTTTATTAAGGCCTCGTGGCGCGGTGGTTAGCGGCTTCGGCTGCCGATCCCTAAGTTGCTATGGGGCGCGGGTTCGATTCCTGCCTTATCCTCCTGGCCTTCTATCGGATGGGGAAGTAAAACGTCGGTCCATTTGCGTAAAAGAGGTTTTGGGTGACTCACCACACATAACCTTCGGACGCCTAGAAATGAGCAGAAACTTGCAACAGAGCCCACAAAAGACCCGGGGGTCGTTAAAGTGGATTGCTTTGCTTTTACTAAAATTGGCTAGAACTTTGAAATAATTTTGACCAATTTTATCGGGGTCATTTATTTCACCATGAAACGGGGTTTCAAGCTAAAATTAATCCGATAAAATTTACTTTTGAGAGTTCATTTTTTTTTAATTTTGTTATATTCCCTAACGGAATTGATTTATTTATTTAGAATTTTTGATGTGTGAATAACAAAAACTGTTATTATTTTCACAGAGCCAGGAAGTCGGAGCTGACGTTGAAGTTCGAGCTGGAGTGAGACCTCGAAGACTGCATCGGATTCAGCAAATTTTCAGCAACTTTTACTTGGAGTCGGGTATTTTTAGAGAGCTGAAGTCGTCGTTGACGTCATATCCTGCATCCAGAGTCGGAGTTGTCTTCAAAGTATGGATTCAAAGTCGCTTGGAGGTACCCGACTCTGCAGCCCTGACTAGTACAGAGGAGTTATGACAACTGCAGGTTTATTTGCAAATTACAAATAAACCAAAACAATAACTTTTTTTGTTATGGAGACATACCAGTTCAATAACATTTTTTGTTATTATGCTGCTCCACCTCTCCGCACAAAATAACAAATCTTGTTATTCCTTCATGATTCCTTCTGTGTTATTGGTTTGTTATTGCAATAACAACATTATAACAGTTTAAGTTATTCTTCGAACAAATCTTTGTTATTGATTTTTGTTATTTTAACAACTAATCCGATCATCCCAATAACATATTTCGATCTTCTCACAATATCAAAAACTGACCTTCCCAAGTTATTTCCGTCTGCTCGGGATGTTAAACTGCCTTACCCAAAGCGTTCTCAGTCTCAGATGGTAGTCCCAGATGTCCCCTACAAGCTGCAGGTCGAACCGAGTTGATATCTGGATGGAACACTTTTTTATTTGAGTTTGAAAATTATGCTATTTTTTCACTAAAATGCCAATAACTCCCTTTAGATTTAACCAATCGGGATGCTCTACCCTGCATTTTGTTGCATTTTTTGAGCCCTTTCAGATGCATTTTGAATTTTTAAATTTAATTGAATTTTGCCTAAGTTATAGCCTTTTTAAGATTTTTGACGTTTTTAAACCTTTAAACTTTGTGTCCCGATTTGCCCCACTTCCCGTTGACCTAGAGTGCTCATATTTTGGCCAGATGCTAGTTTTATATGTACAAACAACCTCTGAAAATTTCAGGCAGATTGGTGAGGTCCAAACGACGTCCCATACAAAGGGGTATGCCCTGTTCGTGGACTCGCTCTTAAGGACTTTTAAGAAAAAAATAGTACACGGAGAAATACATTTTTTTATTTCCTTTCTATCACAAACAGCGATCGAAGAATCTTCATCAAAAGAAAATCTTTTTACGCTCATCAAAAGAAAAAATCGGAAATCGTTAAAAGAAAACTGAAAAAATCAAATTATTCAGCGGAACATCGATTTCACTTCTACTGATTGATTTTTTCGAAAAGTTCGGGAGCGATTTTCTTTTGCCTGATTTGTCTCCTCTCTTTCGCGGGTGAAGAAAGTTTGCAAGCGAAAAAGTTTTTTTGCGATTTTTTTTACAATTTAAAAATAGTGTCCACTCTCGTCTATCTCTGAAAATGATATAAATAAAAATAAATAAATTCATATCTGAGAACATTCTCTTCAACTTTCTTTTTTGAAATTGTCGATTCAACCTGTGGAAACTGAAATATGGCCTTTCAAAAAATGAAAATTAGAAAAAAATATATTCCAGAGTCTTGGAAACTATTGATCCGATATACAATGCCAACAAAAAATCTCTTTGATTTTTTTTTGAATTCCTAAGCACGACTTACATTTTAATAGTGCTTGATGCTTTTTATTTTGCATTTTAGGAATATTTGTCGTGATTTTGATATTCTAAAAATATTTTTTCCTGGGTGATACGATTTGGCCACTTATACAATTATTGTTAACACAAGTATCGTGTAGGTCAAACCATGCGTACAGGTCGTCAAAATTTAGCATTTTTTTGAAAATTGCCGTCAATCAAAAAAGATTTTAAAAAACTTATGCTATTTCTTAGAATGATCTGCTTCACGGTGAGAATTACACAGATCTTAATTAAAAAAATAATCACTCAAAGCACTGATCATCGAGTCGCACGCGACGTCGACATCTAAAACCACGATAAGAACGCAAACTGTGTCAATTTAAATCACCTCGACGGGCTACAATTTTGCGGTCAATCACTCCCCTGTGAAATGCGATTACCCCCGCAGGTTGAATATAGTGGCCGCTCATATTACTTACAGTCACAGTGATTAACCTTCCACCACTGCTCCATACTTCACGTGGGAACTGAGCTTCTGCTGAATAACTTAACCTACTAACTTCCATTTTTTCTCTCTCCTTTTAGACACTCCACATTTGCGAGGAAGGACTCAAACTGATGAAGGAGGCGACAAAGCTGTTCGAGAAGCCCATCTGGAACTGGTGCCTGCTGGTGGACCTGGACGGGCTTTCGATGCGGCACCTGTGGCGGCCGGGCGTCAAAGCGCTGCTCCGCATCATCGAAACCGTCGAGAAGAACTACCCGGAGACGATGGGCCGGGTGCTGATCGTGCGGGCTCCGCGGGTCTTCCCCGTGCTGTGGACCATCGTCAGTGCGTTCATCGGTGCGAGTGTTGTGGGAAGCTAGTTTCAGTGTCGGTTGCTGATTGGTTGTGCTTGCTCATTTCAGATGAAAATACCCGGTCCAAGTTTTTGTTCTTCGGAGGTCCGGACTGCTTGCACACCGAAGGTGGCCTCGAGCAGTACCTCCCAAAGGATAGAATCCCCAAATTTCTGGGTGGAGCGTGCAGCGTAAGTCCAAATCAACCCTTCGAATGCATCTAATTAAATTTGTACAGTGAAGAATTGCTTCTCCGACTTGAATAACTCCTCCCAACGCTATTTAAACTAACTTCTCAATTTTTCTTCTGTTTTAACGTGTGCGTGTGTACAAATTTCTTAAACTCAAATAAACTCATCTCTGGCACGTGCCTCTCTATCTCTCTATCTCTCGGTTTTCTGTGTGTAATGACATTGTACGCAAATGAAATGATGATGTTGGTGGTGGTGGTGGTGATGGATGGTGAAAACAGCCGACGATTCCCACGGTGGCGGAACCGGTCCCATCCAAGCTCTTTACTCGCTGCTTTCTGAGCGCGTGCCACTGTGTAAGAATAATAACAACAAAACGCTTCCCAAAAAGCTCTCACCTGCTAATCAACTACAATTTGGCTATCGCGCTCTATCATACTACACACTCGAATACACACACCAAGCTCACACGTGCGCTCTGTCTCTCTCTTAACTGCTAATTGCTCGTTTATGCATTACTTACAATAGTGTCATCCAGCACCGCAGTCGGTTTAGTTGATAGCTTCATTTATCGGCACGGAAAGGGATCGTCAAACAGACGGGCGATTGATAAAGAGAGGAAGTAACGATTCTAAGGAATGCGAATAAAATTAATTACAAAGTCGATATTGTAATTTGTTGTTGGTTTGTTTTGCAATCTACTAAACTGGATCTATATCACCGATTCCACGTCAAACCAGGCATGGAGGTTCCTTGGCCAAAACAATTAGACCCGTATATTTTTGATTGGCGATTAGGTTTCTATCCTATTCGATTTATCCGAAATTTAGAGGTTCAAAAATAGTGTTTTTAACCATTTTCGCAAAAACCTCATTTTCCAAAAAAAACATAAATACGAATTGGCTGAACCATCTTCAGCTCGTCATTTTAAAACATATCTGAACACACTTACAGATAAAACGAAAACTTCTGAGATTTCTGAGATTTGATCTTTTGAAAAAAAAAACATAATCGGAATTTGGTACAGTTGAACATAAAGCACCAAGCGTCTCCAGGCCAATGTTTTGGGAACTCATTTCGATGGAGAAGCACGGTACTTGGAGTTCATTTGATATTATAGGATTCAATACTAGGATCCTGTTAATAGATATTCACCATTTTTAGATATTAAGTGAATGGTTTTGAAAAAAAAAAATGTAAAAGTATGTTCAGCTGTGAGCTCTCTAATTCCGAGATCTTCAAATCGGCAAAAAATGTTTTCATTTGATCTGTAAGTGTATTCAACTATATTTTTGAAATGTCTTAGTTTTTTAATTAAAGTCCAACAATTCACCTTTCCTTTGAAACGTGGCGAGTTAAAACTAGTTCATCCGTTCCGGAGATATGATTTTTTTGACAAATGTGGTTTTCGCGAATGCAGGCCAAGGGTGCATGATACTGATGATACTCGTCGGTTGACACCCAGGCGAGGAATATCCCGGAAGGAGCCCAACTACATCCGTAGTGCTGTTTGGACAAAACAGCATGGCTCTGGTTCCTTGCAAGTGTCCTATTTTCTTACCTCCACGTTGGCTTGGTTTAGTCATCATGATGACAAGGTGTAACCTAGCTGGTGGCCTGTGGAAACGACTCGTAAACCTTTGACCAGCGAGGGTCAGAGTTGAGACGGCTAGAAGAAAGGGGCGCGTCAATGTGGGAAAGGGAAGTAATTTGTGATTGTAGACGGTATTGTTTGATTCGCAGTATGTTCAGTCAATTGCTTTGGATGTACCTGAGCATCGCAAAACGGGGGTTTTTCTTCTTTCCATTTCAGCTAACAGCTATCTTCTGTTTATTTTGTTTCACTGATTTTCTAAAACGGCTTCTGTTTACTATCCTCCATTTGATTTCGATTTTACTTATTTGATTCTCTTATTTCAATTCAATTCAATTCAATTCGGTTTTATTTGTGAATAATCCAAGTTACAATGAGTTCATTTAGGTATATAACTGAGTTTTGGAGTTCCTTTCAGCTGTGTTTTACATCGTAATTCAATCGATAAATTATTACTTATAACTAGGGAATAGACAAGAGTAAGAAAAAGTTTTCAAAAAACTTACAGAAAGGATTCTCTTATTTCTCAACGCTTTTCCACTCTATTTTACCAATTGATGCTGCTGTAACAAACTGTCTGCTTTCCCTTAATTTGGCAGCGATGCCAATTTTGTTTATCATGTGCCTTTTCTTTATTTATCTATTTGAATAATTTCTCATCTTCCCTGTAAATTGACCTCAATACAATCTAAGCTTGTTTGTTACCTCTATTCTTTCACTATTGTTAATTTCTTTATCTACTTCATAAATTACTATCTTTCTTTTATTTTTACATAGTATATTTCCTTCACTGTCCATTGTTTTCAATCCTCACCTTTTTCTTCAAACAAGTGAGGTTCGAGCCCTTACTCAATTTATGGAATGATTGAAGGATTAACACAAATATTACTATTGTACTTTTGAAAAACTTTTATAACATGCTTAGGACTAAACAATTGTAACAAATAACAAAGGAATAGCAACAGAAAAACAAGACTTAACATTAGGGAAGATTTCAGGAGAAAACAATACACAGTTAAATAACAACTAGACTAAAAATAAAACAGTTTTTGTTTAATGAAAGTTGATAGGCACACTATAAATGGTTAGGCGCTTATACTTACATCAAACCCTACGTAATGTACCACCCCCGGCCGAGTTAAAATGCGTAACCGGAAAAGAAGGTGTGCATGCCTGGCACGAACACTCAAAGCGTGTTCTAGCGTGTTGCTCGTACTGACTCAGAGCAAGGGTGAGATGTAGGTGTAAGGGCAGTGCGTGTTCGTCGGGAACCTAGTGCATAAGATCGGTCAAGGCCCGTTCTTACACTGAAAAAAAATGCGAAAAATGTGGTTTTCGCGAAAATCGTCAAACACATTAATTTTTGAACCAACTTATTTCGGATAGGTTTGCCCTAATCTACAAACAAAAAATACGGGTCTTATTATGTTGGCCAAGGGACTCACATGCATAATTTAAGCCAAATCGAAGCACTTTTTATGTGGATTCTGCTGGTTTCACGTGGAATCGCTGCTCAATAATGTGGTTTTCGAATATCTTCCTTTCGATTCTAATTAAATTTAATCCAAAATTTACTAAAAATACTTATATAGGATGTAACAAAATAGGTCAATTTTGTCAACCCGCTAGGTGTACTGAGCCCGAATCCCAAATATGAGCTTGATTGGTTGCGACAGGACCTGGCGCTTTGACTTTGAAGTTTAAATGGGATTTAACCCGTAAAATCGGTGCGTTTTGGTTTTTGCCAGTTTTGAGCCCCTTAACGATTTTTGCATTTTTCAAAAACCTTGCGAGCTCATAGTTCGTGTTGCAGAGAACAACTTTGCCGAAGAGTGCGAAAAGATTCGTCCACTATTAAGAATGTTACAAAGTTTATAACACCGGCGTTGAAACCCTAAATTTCTCTATTCTTCACTCTCTTCTGGCTCTTCTCTTCTTCTTCAGTTAGGCTTCACAGCGCTCATGCAATCAAGCAAGCTGTTACCAGTAAATCTTTAAAAAAAAAGATTTTTGGAAAAAAGCTGGCAAGCAAAATTACAAAAAATATTTTAAGATCAATTTTGTTATCGATACAAGTTTTCTAATTTTTGATAAAGTGAACCTTTAGTCAAAAGAAGAAATTTTTCTCCACCTTTTTTGCAAGGGTGCTTTCTTTCATAAGTATTTTTGGATTGCAAAAACTGAACATTTTTCGAAAAATTTCCCCTTAAAATGCCTATAACTTGAAAAGGATGCACTTTATCATAAAATGAGTAAAGTATTTTCGATTGCAAATTTATTATTCCTAGAGTACTTTTTCAAAACAACCAATGCGCCTTGGTTTGTTCTATTTACGTAGAACCTTTTGATAAAATAAGCGAGATTTGATTTAGCTTCTAAACATAATATTTGAAATTTTATTTGGTATTATTTCAGATTTTTTTCCAAAAATATTTTTTTTAATCGTTTTTTTGACACCACATTTTGCACCATCCTCTAGTGCTAGAATACTCTTTTGTCCCCTTAAACATATAAAAAATCACAATTCAAAATACGTATTTTGGGAACTCAACTTTAAGTAATAAAACGTTAAATAAAAAAAAATCTTTCGGAAAACTTCTAATCATAAAGATTTGGCCTAGGATAAAAAAAGATTTGGCCTAGGATTAATAAAATAATATTTGGCCTAAGATTTGGCTTTATTTTCTAAAGCTCTTCGAAAAAATATTTTTTCAAAAAAGAGCAAACATGACACGATTTTTAAAAAATTAAAAACTGCTTCTTTTTTTTAAAAAAAAAGTTTTCTTAAAATGGCTTTAACTTAAAAACGGTGCACTCAATCCAAATATCACTATGGTACTTTTTGATTTCCAATTTGATTTTACATGTTTTGCCCTTTCTGGAATTTTCTAAAAAGATGAAATTTTATGTCATGTCCCCTAAACATATAAAAAAAAGTGTTTATTTTGGAAATCAATTTTTAGTGACAAAAAGTGTTTTAAAAATCAGCAAAAAAATATATTTGCGTATATATATTTTTTTTTGTGTAGTCAATCAATCGAAAGATTTTTGCCAATTTTGTATGGCTGCTGCTGCTAAATTTGTATGGAAAAGTGATATGGATAAACTGATGATGAAAAATGTCATCTTTGGGCATACAGAAGACATCCAAAAAGTTTAAAAAATACAAAAAATAAAATATGAAGAAAAGAAACGCGATTTGCGAAAACGTAGAGAATTACTCAACTTGTTGCAAATCTCTATTTTTTCAGAACTCGTCGTATTCATCCAACTCGACAGTGCGTCGTTTTTTATTTGATCCTGGTTCATTCATTCGAAGCTAAATTTTGCAAGAACTACGGATAATCGAGATTTTATGAATCTTCATCAAAAGCAAACCAAAATTTTCGCTGCTTTTACCATTCATCACAAATCCACTAGTCTAAGCATTTCAAGTGCATTTAAATATGTTTCGTCACTCTTTCCTCACTGTCTCGGAATTGGAAGCAAAACACAAAAAGTGCATAGTTTCAACGGCCACCCAACATACAACAACACCATCAGCAAACTATCGCTTATTAAAATTGATATCAATTCACTCCTTATTGCTAAACTTCCTTGAGCTGTTACGTAGAAACAAATGCCTTATTCTCAACCAATGCATTTCCAGACCCTGATTCACGAGGGTGGCCTCATCCCGAAGCACCTGTACAAGTCCGAATCGATAGACGTCGAGGGCGGCGGACACGGCGGAATGGCACAGCCACACGATCACCACGGCCTGTACAAATCGGTCGATCTCAAGCCGGGCCAGATATTCGAGCTGCTCATCCGGAACGCGGACCCACGCTCCGTGCTGACGTGGGACTTTGACGTGCTGCGGAACGATCTGCTGTTTGCGCTGTACCGGACGGACAAGCAGTTTGAGCAGGTCTCAAACGGTGAGTTGGAGGATAAGGGTGATGCTAGGTTTGATTGAAAACATTCTGTGGTTTTTTTTTCAGATTCTTTCTCATCCGTGTTTGACGCGCCAGAGTTCAAGGAAGGTGTGAGCTATACCAAACTGGAAGACAAAGTGAAATGCAGACCGAAAGAGGGAGTTCAGGTGAGTTTTGTTTTGTTCTAAATTTTCCAAACTTCTGTATTGTTTACCAACGTTATCAAAGCAATTTTTTTTAAATATATCGCGTCCTTCAGAATTAAAAAAACACAGATTTAGAAAAGCTAAAAGTTGAATCTGTATGTATGTATAAGCCCGGAAAGAAATAAAGTTACCCAGATTTAAAATTATATGAAATTGTCCAAAAAAGTATTTAACATGGGGCCTCAAGCCCAATTTTAGCCCATTCGGTTGAAAACTGGCAAGCCTTGATCAGGAACAAGTTTAAATGGGAATTATCCAGTCAAACTTGAGCATTTCGTTCGGAACAGGTTAATTCCCATTTAAACTGCTTAAACTTTTTTTTATCTACATGTTTTAAAAATAACTTTCAAACAACTTGTGTGCCAAATTTTAAATGAAAAAAATATTCTAAAATATAGAATGTGTTTTTGAAGAATGTTGAAAACCTATTTTTAAACAGAATTTAATGCATGAAAATAAAGGGTACCTTAGTTAAGCGATTGAAATTTGAACGTCATATTTTTCTACTTCAACGCATAACTATCCTAGATGTTCTTTTTTGCCCCAGTTTAACGTAAATATTTTTTTTATACTTCTCTAGGTATCCAAACAATTTTACCATGAAAGTCCAACAAATAACCTTCATTTTCATCCAAAAGAGCTAAAATCGGTTGAAATACGCGGATTTTTGAGGGAGCGTTCTTTTATTACGCAGTCAAAAGCTGTATATTACGCTTCATACGTTTATTAAAAATTTGTATAGATTTTTTTTACAACGGGGGAAGGAGGGAGGTCAAAAATCTTAAATGTTGCGTTACATAGTAAAAGAACGCTCCCTAAGTAGATATTGAAAAAAATGTCAATTTACACATTTTTATTTTTATGCATTTAAAACGTTTCGGGCTATTCGAGTGGTATTTTGTTGAAATCTACACATTTTCGCTTTTTTAAACGGCTTGAAAGCTTTTTATTTTTTAAATAGTTTTAGTAATAAAACAAATAAAAAATATTAAAGATTTAAAAAAAATACAATTTAAGCCGTTGCAAATATTTTTCAAGTTTATGTCCCCCTTCAAAATTGGTCCGAAAAATCAGGGGGCAAAAAAATATTTTTTCAAAAAACATCAAAATTTCAATGGAAATAGAAGTCTAATCAACTGAGAACAATCTAAAATGCATTGATAATCACATTTAGCATGTGAGTTGCTTTGGAGAATTTGAACGGTGCGCGTCGCGGTCAACACGCCGGATTTTCGTTGCCGTTTCCGTCTTTGTTTTCCCCCCGATTGTGTGTGTTTTTCGGTCCGGGCGGTTTCGCGTTTTCGCATTTTATTTGGTTTTATCTTTCCACAGCCGGCTGTCTAAGATTGAATCATTTATGCTAAACTCAACACCAAATAACCGGGAATAGTCTCATCCGCATCCTCCGAATGTTTGCCTTGAGAATGCATAATACATCACATCATTAAACAAAATTTATTGATTATTGGGTCGCATCATCATCCTCTATGTTGAATCCTGGCCATTATCCTTACCCACTAACAAAATCCCAAGTAGAAGTAGTTTTCCGGCACACGTGGGGGTGTGGATATCGTATAGAACCCACCCTTTGTAGCAACCTGTGCTAACTAACATTCCCTTCCCAATCCCCCGAGACCTACAAACTGACATGGCGGGCGCCGTTGGTGGCCAACGACTGTTACCTATTTGCTCCAGATCTAGTTTGAATGATCTTGATGTTTTATCTTTTCAGCGCATTCATACATGCTGTTGATAAGGGAAACACCATTAGATCGTTTAAGCGTATGGTCGGTTGTATTGATAGGATATTACGGTCCTGTTCAGCAACGGAGAAGGACAACCATGGGTGGTCTCTCATGCTCATGCTCATGCTCATGCTCATTGATAATCACATTTAGCATGTTTGGGTTCGCAATATTTTGAACTTTTATGAAATTTCAATGTACAGCACAAAAACTTTTTTTTTCTCGCGAAAATAAATACTTGGAAACGGCCATTTAGGCTCAGCACAAAAAGTTGTAATCATCTAAAATAAAATATTACGAAATGAAAATAATTAAATACATCACAAAAAATAAGACATTTTATAAAAAATATATTTGTAAAAATATACAGTATATCCACTAGCGTACACAGAGTGGGGCAACATGGAGCAGTTGCCCCACCATCTTCAGAAATTTGTTCTAAAATACGACGAAATTTTCAAAACGCTCATATTGTTGCCCCACCTTCCTTGAGGATCTGGGCACGCTAGTGAGTATATCTAGAGTGAATTTTCAATTAACCTATGAGTCATGGGTTTCTTATGCAGATAGGACCTGTGGAAAATTTAATCTAAATATAATCTTATTATACTAACATAAACAAAATCATTAATTGCTATATCTTATGATCTTTTCATCGATCGAATTGGGTCCTAAAATTAAGCTTAATTTGTTAATATTATCACCACGATAAAGCTCTTTTTAATCTGCAAAATGAACCTTTGTACAAATGGTTTATAATGGATGTTTTAATCGGGTCTAGCTCATTTCCCCGAATTCCATTTCCCCGAAAATCATTTCCCCTAATTGACCACATCCCCGAATACCATTCCCCTAAACAGCCACAACCTCGAATGCCATTTCCCCGAATATCATTTCCCCTAATCGGCTATATCCCCGAATGCCGTTTCACCGAAGTGACACTTACGCCAATTGCCGTTTATTTTAATTTTAATTTTCCCGAATTATCATATCCCTTAATTATCATTTTCGCTAAAGCCGCTAAAGTCATGGAAAAGACTTACAGTTATTTTCTTTCTCAATTTCACCTAGCAGTTTTTTCGGTAAACTGTTGATTAAATGTTGTAAATTATTAGAATTTTTTTTGTTATATTAACATTTGTATTCAACCGCATAATTAGATTTTATTTTAGAGAAATTTGCAAGGAAATTTGTCTTTTTTTTTTCGAATTTTGTTTAAGAACCCAAATATCGGACAAATGCACTGGGTCCGTGGCTTAATGGTTACTGCTTCTGCCCCACAAGCAGAAGGTTCGGGGAACGAATAAAAATTGATAAAAATTGTCATCAAAATTTTTCTTATAAAATGCTATTTCTCCGAACGCGTTCAAGCGGAAAATCCGCTTGACCTCGTTCGAGGAAATGGCGTTCAGGGAAATGACTATTCAGGGATATGACTAATCGGGTAAGTGGCATTCGGGATTGTGGCCCTTTCGGGAAAATTGCATTCGAGGATGTGGACGATTAGGGGAAACGGGAAATTCAGGTAAATGTAATTCGGGGAAATGGCTATTAGGGGAAGTGTCTTTTCGGGGAAGTGGCATTCGGGGAAATGTCCATTCGGTAATATGGGTTTCGGGGAAATTTCATAGATTCGTTTTACTCCATTTTGTAAAATTAGCTTAGCGGCCTTCCTTCACAGAAAGTATCTTGAAAAATATTTGCAACGGCCTTAATGTGGGTATATCGATTGCAAATTTGATTTTACCTTCAAAACTGAAGTCAACAAATTTGTGCTCTTTTAATATGCTATTGTAATTTTTTTTTTCATAGAGAAAAACTCCAATTTCTCAAAAAAAATATTGAGTCAAAATAAAAGTAAATTTTAAGGTTTTACAAAAAACCATTTGCATTGATAAGCTATGGTCTGAGCCCAGCTACCGAACAAGTACTGTACTGATATTATTTCTAAGATTTCCGATTTTTTATGTATTGATTGAAAATAGTGTAACATCAATTTTGCTAACATGATTCGAAGTGAATTCCCCTAAATACTCGATTCCATCCCTCAGGGCTCCCACGAGATGCTCACCGCCGGCACGTACGTCCTGCAGTGGATGTGTCCCCCGTCGTGCGACGGTCCCGCCCAGCTGATGTATTTCCACGAGATCCTCAGCTCGGCCAACTACAAGGGCTCGATGACCAGCTTGCAGTCGGGCTTCTCCTCCAACAGCTTACAGTCCCGATGAAGTGGCGGCGAGGATGTGTCGACGGAGGGAGATTGAAGCTCAAGTGACGGTGTGTGTTCAGTACGCGGAGAATGCATTTGATGTTTAGGACAAAATCGTGTGACTAATTCGAAGGTTGTAACACCGTAACAATAAGCTAACAATCGAATGCGAGAATCTTTTAACAGTAGGAGGAAAAAAGGGGGAGCGTGGAAGAGGGACACGATTTGAATCAATTACGCGTTAAGGTGACAGTGAGTCTTAGATGGTGGAAAGGTGTCAAAAGTGATTAGCAAATTTAGAATTATACATTGAAATGTCCGCGTGACTTAGACATGTAAGACAATATCAAGCAAATTGCAGAAGAATCGTTATGTTGTTAATTGTAACACATTTGCCAAGCAGTGAACGAAACAGAATCCCCCTGCAAGAACAAAGAACCCCGCAGCAGCTTACACCAATCAGCAAATCAGACAGAAACAAACGCTTTTGTGTCCAATTTTATACTAAGGAAACAAACAAACCTAAGGAAAACTATCGATATCAATGTGTCACTCACAATTATGGAATGAACAAAGCTTATAACTAGACTAGAAATCGCCCTTTTTCTATTCGTGGTCGCAGATAAAAAGTAGCCAAACATTAAATCAAATTGTACTATACTATTATACACAGCAGCAAGCAGTCAAGCCGATCAGAACTCAATGTTACAAAAAGAGAATATACAACAAGAAACACTAATCAACAACCAACTGTACATAAAAATAAATGAATGTACAATTTTAGACTACAACGCAAACAGACAACAAGAACAACAAAAAAGTAATATAAATATTTAAAAACAAGAATCTTTACCTCACATCTGTTAACTTCACCGCCAAGTCACGTTCTACTTTAACCCCCGTCGTTTGCTGTTGCGTTCAATCTATCCTTTATACTTAAAAAAAACTCTACTCAATGCCCGTACTATTTACGTGAAACTAGTTTCGCATACTTTCTTCATCGGGTACCGTACGGAAATCGTTTCCAGTGATAAGAAGACAGACTTTATTTAATTTTACCCTTGTTCAAACCGCCCGAAACATAAATCGCAAAATGTCGACTAGTAGAAAAAAGAATTCAGCAGTATACGTTGTCCCCGTTTGTTCGTTTTATCTCAGCGGGCGGAAACATTTGGCCGATATGATGGGATATTAGATATTTGTGTTATTAGAAGCTAGCAGAGGTAAGTTTTTTTTTTTAAATTGACTCGAGCAATGCAATTTAAACAGTCCACGTCAGTCAATATCGAAAACAGAACAGATTCCAACCATCATGAATATACGTATAGAGAAGAATAAAAACAAAAACTCATATATCGATACTTCATATATTTTTGGAAAGAAACAGAAACAGCGAAAAAAAGAAATAACGGCGCGCGAATGCACATAACCACATAATCAAACCAGCTATTGTCAGTAGAAACTATAAAAGTACACACATTAATTAAAGTACACAAGTTAAAAAAAAACAAAACACTTTTCAGTAATCTCGTTAAACATGTTAAATTCAAATAATTCCCGTTTATTGATACACAGATTATTAGGATTATTATTATTATTATTGTATGAGAGCGCTTTTTGTCAGTGATTGATTATATACCTACTTTGGCGACCTGATATGATTGTGGAAAAAAGAGGAAGAAGCGAGAATGTATGATTGTTTTCAAGAGGTATTGCAAATAAAAAGCATTGAAATTAATAATATTGTGTTGTTTATTGTTTGTGAAAATATCCGTCTCTTGGCAAATCAACAAACTAGCCTATTTCCCAACATTTGCTAAGGGTTAATTTTCAGGGGTTTTTTTTTTCTTGAACATGATAGGTTTTTTTTATACGATTTTTTAACATTTCTTTACAGAATATTCTGGATTATTCCCTGTTAAATTTTAAACGCCCAAGAAATAATAATTGAACGTCTAAGGCCATTGCAAATATTTTTCAAATTTATGTCGCCCCTACATTTGGGCTGGATTAAAAATATTTTGAATTTTATGAAATTTGAATGCAAGGCACCGCAAAAACTTTTATTTCGTAAAAAATAAAATTTTCGTCAATATTTAAATATTTTGTAAACAATAACTGCAAAACAACTGCACAGGTGCATTTTAAAACACTTTTTTCATTGAAATGTTAAAACTCTGGCTCGTAAATTCAATTTTAAAACTTTCAAATTTAAAGGCCACGTGGTTTGTGCACGATCCCTTATCTACGACTTGTTTGTTTGTGTTAACTTGTTGATTTATGGAAAAATATAATAAATTACTTGGGAATAAACAGAGTAAAGTGAGTGACATATAACTTCTCCACATGGTTCACACGCACTAGCTGAAAATGAAAGTTATATTTCTATTTTAACTGTCACTTTTTACACGGCGCTCACGCACACTATCAAAACAAACCTTTAGTAGTGTGTGTGAACTCCGTGTAAAAGGGGTGTCAAACTAAAAAGTGACTCCTTTCGTTTGACAACAGTTGGTGTCAAACCAGCTGTCATTTTCTCTAGGACCAATTTTCGTCCCCAAACTCCTCCTTCTTAAAAAAATCATCATTTTTTTCCTGCGCCAACAAATCGAAATCCTCCAGATCTTCGTACCTCGCCATGTTTTCGGCTAGAATATCCAGTCAGGTTAAGACAGGCCTCCACTTCTCCCGATAGTTATTCTTGTACTTTGCTGCCAGCTGAAGCAGGTGTGAATCGCTCATCCTTTGAGGTTTGCCCAAAACCTTGTTGGTCTGTTTTCCTTGGTAGGGGAAAGTGGGGCAAGTGTAACAAGCTAAGGAAATGCTCGTTATAACCCATAAAAAACGTTAAAAATCTGTCGGATTTTTTTATAATCATCTTATTCCAGGTCTTGACTAAGACTTTGATAGAAGAAGTTTTTAAAAAATCCTGTTTTATAATGTAAAAAATTGATTTTAAAAAAAATGATTTTCCGTACGTTCTTCTCAACTAGTGGTACAATGCATGAAATAACATGTTAATTTGCTAACAATTGAACTGTTATCACTTAAATACATCAGATTAGAATGTATTTGAAACGTTTCTTTAATTTTTTGATTAATTAATAATATTTTACTAAAAAATTGATCGTTTATACAAAAACAAATTATTACTTAGATGAAAAAAAGGAAATTTTCATAATATCACTATATTTTGTACGGAATTTTTTTTTATCAATTGTTTATCAGTTTTTAAGTACTTTTATGTATTTATTTCCCAATAAAATATGATGTTGCAGCAATTCGTATTTTTTCCATAATAAAAATCCATATGGTACACTTGCCCCACCTGGACAAGGTTTTTTAAAAGCTCTCAACAAAAATAGCCAAAAGTTAAATCATACTTTATAATAGGTGCAAGTCATTGGTAGGGACACTACTGATCTAGGAAAAATAGCATTTTGATAAAATGAGCCTTAAATCGAACCCTAAGCCTTATTTTGTACTTTCCAAATATTATAAGAAAACAAAGGTTTTGAAAAAAACTTCATTAAATCTCATGCCCCGTGGCGTTTACGTCGTTTTGGCGGTTATGTGGTAGTAGAATCAGCTAATTGCATTGCTAGCAACAATTCCTCATACTGGAAATAATCAAAATTGTAAAAATTACGGCCATACGAGCGATTGCCCATATGGTCGTCTTGCTCCACCTTCCCCTATTAGCCTTTCCCATTTTGAGGTCATGTCGAGGAATTTCAGGTGCTCTCTTCTTAAATGATAGATTATGATGTTAGGAACAATGTTTTCTTAGACAAGAAAAAATAATAATATACTTTCTCGTTCCCCCTCTTCGATTTTCTTGAAAAAGTCACTTTTTTGAGCAAATTTTCTAAAATCGCTTAAAATCATTACAAAAACTGTTTCGATCAGGTGTGTATTATCTTCAAACGATAGGTTTTTGTCCATAGATTAAGATGCACTATTCATATTGGACCAAAGTTAAAGTTAAATCCTCCCAGGCGGATTTATGCCGAAAAAATCGCCTTTTTTCGAAACTTTTTTCAGAAATGTTCATTTAATTTATGGTAGCCTATTTTTCCCAGTAAAACCATACATGCAGCTTGTAGGAAATTTCACGGCGACCATTTTTCCTTCTGAGAAAATGCAATTTCGACACCCCAGAGATATTTCTGGAGTTTTTTTTTTTTTTTTGAAAAGGTCCAATAAACCAAATTTTCAGTTTTTGCTTTTTGGGTGTTTTTCAATACCCCTGACTCAAGGCTGTTTCAAAAACACCCAAAATGCAAAAACTGGAAATTTGGTTTATTGGACCTTTTTAAAAAAAAATCAGAAACAAGGCCTACTAATTACACGACGTTGCAAGCATATGTCTTAAAGGTCAGAATATGCTTTCGTATAGTAATTTTTGGCGCTGAATCCGAATCTGAAATCAAATTTCGTGTAAACAGTGATGTTTTCGTCGAATCTTTCATATTTTGAAAATAAAGATAGCAAATCAACTGTACGAGTGTATAATACATTTTCTAACAGTTTTTTTTTTTTTTTTTCATTTAAATGTTGAATGTTCTAGCTTGTAATTTAAATTTTTATAAATATATTTTTTTTAATTTTTCATTTTCATTTTCTACACTTAATTTAAAGATAAAATTTCGCCGTTACCTAAATTGTTTTGATTTTATGTAATAATTTTCAAAATATTGGAAAAACTTAAAATTTTAATGAAAACACAAGTACATTCAACTTAATACCTTTTTCAAATACCGAAAAGAAAAATATCATCAAAACAGATGGAAAGCTGTCATTTCCCGGTTTCTATTATTGTTAAATAACAAAAATGAAAAAAAAAAAACATTAAAAGAGAAACTTCAAGTAATAGATGTATTTATTGGTCTTTTAAATTTATAAAACGTAACTTCATTTTATAAATAACCAATTTTTGTTATACATATGGTCCGCAACTCCATTTGGACTTCAAATTTGCCCGCCATCCAAAAACTTTGAGCACCCCTGTTCTAAGTGGTATGGCTAAATGCTCTTAATCTTTGTTATATTTTTCGTTTTATTATTAACTGTTCACATTCATTTATTTACTTCAAATTGTTTTACATTTTTGCATTGAATCGAATATATTTGGGTAAAAACGAAAAAAAATACTTTAACAACTAATCCCAACTTAAAACTAAAAAAAAGTAAATTCATTGAAATATTCAAAATCATTAGAACGAGTAAACTACGAACTGTATTTTAAATTAAATCCTCCAAGAGTTCTTACTTGTTCCGTACGAGTTTTGCAACCACGCAGTGTTGTTGTCATCTCGATGAAAATGTTCAGAAGTTCTTGTGGTGAAAACAGGTCACTACTGCTGACTGAAGCCAGGAGGTGCAACTCTTTGCCGCTGATACAACGGCAATGGCTGCAGATTTGGAACCACTCGAGCAGATCCCGCTCCTGGTGACGCCAAAGCAGGAAAATCCACGTCCGTGTATGCTGGTGGTGTTTTGCGATGATTTGGTTGGTGCCTTGTCGTCGCTTGCTGCCGAATTTTTACAAACTCAGTCCGTTTTGGGCAACTCCGATTCTTGGTCGAATGGTCACCGCCGCAATTGAAGCATTTGGCTTCGATGTTCTCGTTGGTTGTGCTGCAAGCTTGAGTTTTGTGCTCACCTCCACAGGTTGCAAAACGACTCTTCATGAAACAGTTCCTTCCACCATGTCCAAACTGCAAACAGTTCGAACACTGTGTCACGTCACGGTGCACTGGACGATAAAGTTCCCAAGACTCGATGGTGTTGAAAATTGCCCGAACTGCTTTCAGCTCAGACGGCATTGTCGATCCTTTCTCGAGATGAACCAGGTACAGTTGATCACGATACTTGATGTCCTTGTTGTGTCTCGTCATCTTGAAGACTTCGATCACGTTCAACTTCAGAGTTTTGAGCTCTTCTTTCAGCACACTCACATGCACGCCGTACAGGCCACGGAGGACCTGTTTCATGGGGCGTTTACCTGGATCGTCATGGCTGTAGTATTCAATCTTTGTGTTGTTCAGGAAATCCCGAACGTAGTTGTAATCCTTTCTGGTAGGTAGCAGAATTTTGAGTCCATCTGCACACAAGCGAATGGAAGCTCGTAAAGCACCAGATTTGATAAACCCGGTCAGCCACTTTCGCATCGAATCCGATGACGATGTTTTCACAAAAATGGGTGGCAACTTTTCCCGTCGTTCAAATTCTTCCTTCTCGCTCACGTCCACAGGGAGGGTAGCGAACTGGTTTCCAGACGAATTTTGAGCGTTCTTGCTCAAACTGCCTGGCTTTGCAGGCGCGCATCGGCATTCTTTAACTTCTTAAAATCTGCCGATCCTACTGGTGAGGACCGCCTTTTTTTGCCGTGAGGTATTTTTTGTACTTTTTAGTACTTATTTGGTGTACGAGAAACGCACGTCTGACTCGCTGCTCTGCTAATCGCAGACTCTCGCCATCAGTATCTTTTCACTAGCGCTAACGTTTTCAAAGCGCTCAAGATATGAAATTGCTTCCAACTACCGGCAACATGTTCTTTTGAACTTTATTTGGAGCCTAACATTTCAAAAGGGCACAAAACTGTTGTAAACAATAGAGTATCCCTTTCACTCGTATGACAGTTTGCATAAGGTGTGAGAGTGGATACACTCTTGTTTACAAAAGTTTTGTGCCCTAATGAAATGGAAAGCACGATTTAGTCACTTGGAACTTGCAAAATAATCCCGAAACATGTAAATAATTCGCAAGCGCCATAAAAAAACAAACGCGCCAAGTCTTTTGGCGACCCATTCCAATCGAAGACTGAAGAAAACCGAGCGAAAAGCGAAGACTTAGACGTTGAGGGGGTAGCTTTGGAGCACAGTGTGGAAATTTACTTTCTTAGATATTTTTTTTTGTACTGGGCAACAATCAAAATGTCTAAAAGTTTAGTTGGCCATTGTGGCATGCTACCCTGTACATAGCTTTTTCTTTTTCGTCAAATGTAAGGTATGCACTTCGGAAGAAACCTGTCAAGAAAAAATTCAAATGGGCAGCAGCGGTAGCGAAAGCAAGCCAGAGAGGGTGAAGAAAAGCCCCAAGAAAACGTTCCCTCTCTTTTGTCCTGCCGTTCGTAAAGCTGTTTCTTGACCCCTTTCCTTCCGATCTGCAGACTAGCCTAAAATCAGAAAGGGGATTACAAATTCCTAGTGGGTGAACTAACCAATTTTTCCATTCGATTCGCCACCTTTCTTTCGGGAGTGGGGGGACTCTAAATCTGAACAACACAAAACTTTGGTGTGATAATGATTCGATTTTTATTAAAACTTCACCGCATACACTCTCGTCGTTTTGCTGGCTGCTGCTGCTGCTGCCGCGCTTAGTCTCCACACTATTGACTACATGAGTTTTCACTGCTGCTCGCACCGTGGTTGAATTCAGTTTTTTTTTGTTTGTTTTTGCCGTTTTTTTCTTTTCTTTTCTTTAAATTACGCTTTTGTTAAGTTAGTTTCCAAGAAAAATATTAACAAATACTTGTGAGTTTTTTTTGTTTGTTTGTTTTTCAATATATAAGTGTATTTTGTTTTTATTTTATCTATATTTATAAATCACATTTTAATGCAGTTTCATTTTTCTCATTTCTTATTTGTTTCATGTTTTCTGGGTTTTCTCTCGTTTCTTCGTTTTGTTTTCACTTTTCTTTAGACTATTGTTTTTCTTTATCTGACGTACGACGACGACGGGCACAGCTACTTCTTGGCCTACTGCGATTGTTCTCTCTTCCTCTAGTCCGATGACGCGTCGCGGGTTGTTCTGGGCTTGCGCGGAAGGAGCAATTTCTTTCCAGGAGTAAAAAGAACAGCTCTACTTCACTTGTTTGATTTTTCTCTACTTTTATATTGTTCGCAAAAACACGGTTGTTGTAATAACGTTTGAACAGGGGTTTTCAGCGTTTTCCTCTCTACAGGTGGTTCTAGGTGGTAGATGTGTGTTTGTGTGTGTGAATGCCTCTTTCTAGTGCTTTTCTCTACGTTGTATGAAGATGACTCTCGACTTGGATGAAGAAAATAGCTTACTTTTTGTGGATTTTTTAATTCGTTTTTCTTCTTTTATTTGTCCGACACAACTCCCGCAAAAAAACCATGCTTGTCTCTAAGCACATAACTAGATGACACACTTTACACGCTAAAAGATGTTTTCAGCTTTACAAACTGCAAATTGAAGGGAATTTCTTAACTTTTGCTCTGCTTTAGTGATGTTTATCATACAAGTTTGCTTCTGGTTCTGTCTATGGCTAGAATAATTTACACATGCCTCATTTAAGCGTTTTTATTTTTCTCTAACTGCATTTGTGTCGTGTTTAAAAGAAGATTCCGATAATAACATTTAACCTGGCAAACATGATATTCCAAAACAAGTCCCGCTGTTTTTTTTTTCAACACTGCAAATCTCGTGACAACAGAGACAGCCAAACCGAAACAATTTGCGACCCGTTTCCTGGCGATGATGATGGTGGCAGTACGCGTACGAACAGAACAATAGGGAATAACACAGACGAAAGAAAGAAGAAAAAAAAACTTGACAATTTTACATGAGCCAGAACGCAGGGCGGCAGGTCACGATGACGCGGATCTGAATTCGAGATTACACCAATCAACTGGCAGGTTGAAAGTGGTTAAACGTGGGTGATTTTTGTTTTCTCTCTCTGTATGTGTGTGTGTGTTTGTGTGATGGTGTGATTTTAACCAAGACTTTCCACTCTCACTTTCTATTTCTCTCTGATACAGAAAACAAACATTTCCATTTTTTGTCAACATCAGCACGATTCTGTTGCTTGCTCTCAACAGGGGGAAGGAACGACGAAGGGGTCTTCTCTGAACGTGATCAACGATTGGTTGCTTGACGGCCCGGTTGTTTGTGTGTGTGTGTGTGGGATTGGTGACGGAACACTGGCCTGTTTTCAGTAGTACGATTTCGATTCTCCTCTCTATCTTTTTCTTGGACTTCAATTTGATCGCATTGTTGTTGTTGGTTTCAAATATGCTTTCAGTATATTTTCCGATTTTTATTGAACAGTTTTTTCCATTTTTTTTTAATAATATTTTTTTAAAAAAGAACTTCCATAATCATCGTAGATCAATTCAGGTCCCTGTCTTCTAAGTACTTGTATTCAAAAGTGAATCCTTCCTTCTTTCGCTGGCCCCACTTTTCATAGTCAAAGTAGATGTAGGTTCCCTGCAAAAATAAAACACAAAAATTAAATAAGAAATTTTAAACAAAAACGTCCGCTAAACACCCGTACCTGCTCGAACTCTTCGTTGATGATTTTCGGCTCTTCGTGGCGCTGGAACCACATCATGTACTTGGTGTGAAATCGCCAGCTCTGCTTCTTGAGAGCCTTCGCCGCCAGGTATTGCGCCTTGGTGCCCTCCATGTAGTAAAACACAAAGAACAGCGTCTCCGGCGAGAGGCGTTGGAAAAACTCTACCGTGTCAGAATGTGGAAGTTGTTGCTGTTTGGGGGAAAAGAAGATTTATTTTTTTTTAATCTAGTAATACATCAAACTGAATAATCAATACCATGTGCGCTACAATAAGTAAACGTGTTTCATGCCCATTGTTATCGATCGCAGTAGGCTTCGCCAATGTGTGTCAGCGATCAAATATCGATTTGGGAAATGATCGCTGACAGAAAGTTCTATCGAATATCGAGCAGTCCCATCCAGCGATCGATCCCTTTTCAAGCATTGCTTCAAACTAATCGTAATGATATGATTTTAAAATATCAATAGTAACATGTCCTTTGGTTTAACTACTGAATTGTTTCAAATTCCCTAACACCGACGTAGATAAGTACCGTTAATTAGGGTGCCATTGGGTCTGGGGTGAGATTGAGTCATACAAACCAACCTTAACTGTTGAAGATCAGAAAACATTTTCTCAGCTCAACAGCTCAAACGACTGAACAAACTATCGGAATTATTGTTATGACATTGTTTAGCTATCACACCGTCCGAAAACGAACAAAAATTACTGGAAGCCTTGCTTAAAAGATTGGAGTTACAACGGAGTTGACCCAACCAAGGCGTGTAACCGTACCGTTTCATTTTAGGAGCACAATTGCAGAAATCATACAATGGATGGCGGCAAGAGCGTCTATGCGAAGCGTCCTTACACCTGATACAACTGTAGGAATCCAACAAGGGTGTCCATAGCGGAAATAGCATAACATTGGATGAAAGGACATCGAAACGGTGTTCGTAAGCAACCTGTGATATTTCTGGGTAGAAATCATTCAAAAAACAGGGGGGAAGATTTGCACCGTTGGAACTTTAATCTAGTAACCAAATGTCCGGGAGATCACTATGGTGTGAACTACCGACAGAACGTGAAATTTGGATTTAACCACAAGCCATCAAAAGCAGGAGAACTTGGCACATGAACGGCACGCTCGGTGATTGTAACGTAAGACGTAAGACGTGAATTTTTAGGTACTTGAAATTCACGTCCGTGTTTGGGAAGTACGTTGCTATTAAGGGCTATATGTAACCCAGGGCCCGGCGATGGTCTGATATGAGCAGGCCCGTGATACTGAAGTAGCTTGCTGAAGCCGCCACCAAATGTTTAGTGGCGCTGTTTCGGGAATAACATTTCAGAGGGTCACAAATCAAAATATAAAAAGTCTTATTTTTTTTTGGAAAATAATCCTGTAGCTGCTCAGAATGATTTTTTTTTTCATTAAAATAAACCAAAAATTCCGCCAACAACAATATATGTTTAGCATCAGGTCTCAGGCAAAGCTTCCCAGCAGGTGTCTTTTTGAAATCCTCCGAAATGTCTTTCGCAAATTCTTATTTGGCCAATGAACTTACAGATCATCATAATGTTAATTTAATTCTACAATTTGAGGCGGTTAAACCAATATGTGAGCTCAACCATGTTGTTGGGAAACCTTAAAAGCGAGTCCACGAACAGGGCATAGCCCATTGTTAGGGACGTTGTGGAGCTCACCAATCTGCCTGAAATTCAGGGGTTGTTTGAACATATAATTAACCTCTGGGCTAAATATGAGCACTATGAAGCATCCCAATTGTTCAAATCTAACGGAAGTTATAAGCATTTAAGTTAAAAAAATTGCAATTTTCGACATTTCGACCTGGAGCTCATTGTAAGAACTAAAAAGTTGATTTTCATCCATTTATGCCTACTCTTTAAAAATTAAAGTAAAAAAATAAGAATCTGCTCTTGTCGGTTGACATTTCGTATTGTAGGATATGAACCTAGTTTCCAATAATTGTGAATCGATGATTTCATTAAATTTTAGTTTAGTAAAGAGTATAAATGAGCATTACCAGCCCAAAACAGTAATTTTTTAGGTACTTTTTTCTCGACCCTCTCCGATTTCAATGAAACTTTGTAGACATGTTTGTAGACATTTTTGTAGACATTTTTGTATTTTTTTAGGTGAGTTGCTCCATCCTGCATTTTTCGTGAGTCTTTTTGTAACATCTTAGGCTCACCTTCAAATTTGACTTTTAAACTTAAAAATCCAAAAAACTCATTAAAGTGGTGTGTTTTTTTCTTTCAGTGTATTTTTTTTCGGAAAGCCCGTCAAATTTCCTACAAGTTTGTCTTTGACCACTTTTTGATACGATGCAACGGCTTCGAGATACAGTAATATTTAAATTACGAAGTACAAAAATATTGAAAACACTTACGCCCTTCTCAAATGTCATTATCGAGCGTTACTGGCTACATATACACAAAAATGGCTTATGTATGCCTAGGATAACATGTCTACAAAGTTTCATTGAAATCGGAGAGGGTCGGGTACAACCGATTCTTTATTTGACATGGAATTGCTCAAATGGATAAATATACACATTTTAATACAAGTTATTCTGAAATTGGCTCAGGAACTCGAATTTGATAAATCCATCTCCAGACAATGGGATATCCGAGCAAAAGTTTCCACCTGAAACAATTCATCGTAACATTAAGTTTAAAGCTAGATAATACTCAAATCATCATGCACTGAAAGTCCAATCATGGTTTTTGCTACCATATTGTGGAGTTAAATTGAGGCACACACCGATGTATTTTGCTTAAAACAAACCGTACAAATTTGATTTGAATAAATTACGTTGTCAATTTTACGATGTCCAGTAGTGCATAGTAATTTTAACCCTCCAATAAAGAAAAGATGAACATGATTTAGTATTCACTACCATACAGTTTCGAGGAAGCATGGTACATTTTACCACATTTGCGTTTACAAGAAAGCATGTTTTTGAGTCAAACAAACCAACTTCAATGGTACCCCATGGTTTGAATGTGTTGGTAAATTTTCGAAAAGAATGCTTTCTATGAAAAAAAAGTTCAAATTTAGAAACTAATTTGGTTGTTTTGTGTCTATTCTAACTAAACCAATAAAAAATATTCAAATATTGTGCAAAAACATTGCTAACATCACTTCTCAATTCACCCCATGTGTCTCGATTTGCCCCGGATAATGGTACACATTTAATTTCATTTTAACTAACGAAACAAAAATAAAGAAAAACAAATATTTTTGTCCTTTCGATTTTGCGCCCTTTTCGTCATGTTACTCCCCATAATTTTGACACTAGGCACACTTTTTAGGCTTCAGTGAAAATTTATTAAATCAGCTTAAAAAAACGAACGTTCAACAACGTTTTTAAATTGGCAAACGTATAGTTTTTGATACTTCGTTTCAACTGGAAATGACAAAAAGTTAAAGATAACTGAACTTAAAATCTCGATCCTATTTTTTTAAAACTTCATCATCATTTTAAATCAAAGAATGATTCAAACATAATTGCTGTTATTATTCATTCAAAGGATTTAAAAAAATGTCAAGGAATTCATAAAAAAATGTTTTTGCCAAGTTCCCTTTTTAATTTTGTAATTTTTGATATTGAATTTTCTAATCAATGCTAATTTATCTAGTGGTCAGTATTTAACTGTTTGTTTTTTCAATGAAAATTCAGTTTGATATGATTGTATGTTTTCCCACTTTTTTTAAGCAAAATGTTTGATGAGACTATTTTTTTAAACAATTTTGCAATAACTCAAAATTTCTTGGAT
Source organism: Culex pipiens pallens (assembly GCF_016801865.2). NCBI lineage: Eukaryota > Metazoa > Arthropoda > Insecta > Diptera > Culicidae > Culex > Culex pipiens. Next base: position 86,620,214 of record NC_068938.1, read on the forward strand.
ATTTTTTTTGCAATTTCAAAATTTTCTTTATGTTTTAAAAACGTAATTTTTTTTCAATTTTGGATTTTATGCGATAATTAAGTTTTCCGAAAACTGAAAATCAAGCTTTATCTATGGTAGGTAATTTACCCATACTCACAAAAAAAAAAGTTCAAGGGCAACACTGCCGTTCTACGCATAATTGTCACATGTCATTTTTGGTCGATTCTGACTTTTTGTCATTTTTAGGTTTAGTTTGACGTTTACTTTTCGAAAAACACATAAAATCTAGTACTTTGTTCGAAAACTCATTGAAAACAACACCAAGTCTGTTTGTCCCATCGTTGTACTTCTACGCATAGGGGAAATCTACCCATTTTAATCCTAATAAGCGGTCGTGTTTGAATGATGCTGGATAATCTAGAGTCTCCCTTGAATTTTACTAAAACCAAGTACACCAACGAGTAGAGCAAGTTTTTGTGAACATTTCTGTTTATTTTCACTTTCACTAAAAGTTATTCTATTTCTTTACCAAGCATTTAACAAAAAAAAAATTCCCAAGGGTATTCTAATCGAGGCGAATGCATTGGGCCACGCCCATTTTTCTAATATCGGCTTAGTTCTTTTTTCTTCCAACACTCTGTCGAGTGTTGCCATTTGCGCTGACAGTTCAAACGAACACTCACGAAAAGTGGCATTTATAGGGAAAGTTTCCTGGCATCGCTGGCTGTACTGCTGGTGGTGTTGACGGCCAGCCTTTGTTCTTTTTTGCCTTCGTCTCTCGCTCGGTTTTCTTCAGCCTTCGGTTGGAATGCAAAGTGAAAATTGAAACGTCAAACGACTTGACGCGTTTGTTTTTTTGATGGCGCTTGCTAATTTATTACATTTTTCGGGATTATTCTTCAAGTGAGTGCCTTACTAATGATCAAAAGAACATGTTGCCGGTAGTTGGAAGCAATTTCATATCTTAAGCGCCGTGAAAAAGTAAGCGAAAGTGAAAAGGTAATTTTGGCGATATTCATTAAGCGTTTGAGGGATTCTCGTGTGTGTCACTGTGTGTGCCAACAAAATGATGAGAAGTGGTCTCGCAAAATACAAATTATGATCAAAAGTGCATTAAATGTGATCTTTTTGGCCAGTAAGTGGCATACATTTGCGTGCTTACTCGAGGCGGTGCTGTTGCTGGTAAGTTTATAGCCCAAATAGTATTTTTGGAGCTTTAATCGAGCATCAAACTCTCCATATGACGAAGATAGGTGTTTGATTGGAAAGGGTAGATTTCCCCTAATTGTCCCACCAAGTATTTTCTTTCACGAAATTATCAGTTTTACGACGTATTGTGTCATGTTTACCTATTGTATAGCAATAGGACTACAAATAAGAGTGATAAACTGCTATCTGGGATGATTAGGGACTTATGGGGTGAATAGAGACCCACGGGACAATTATGCGTAGAAACACAAAAAACGGACGAAAAATTTCAATCGCGTTTTTCTCAGTTGCACTTTTTTGAACATGTGACAATTATGCGTAGAACGGCATAACATTTGGAAGAAAAAAACATATTTCAAATTACTTAATGAATTTAGTTAAACAATTAATAATATTTACAAAAAAACAACCATTGCCACATTCAATTTGGAATCTGTTTTCAAATATTCAATTTATGTGACAAAATTAAATAGAATCTATTAGGCTTTATTTTTATATTAGTTTTTCATTTACTTTACTGCCGTTTTACGCATAATTGTCCCATGTCAGTTTTGGACAATTTTGACTTTATGACATTTTTAGGTTTAGTTTGTCGTATACTTTTCAAAAAACCCATAAAATCTAGTACTTTGTTCGGAAACTCATCAAAAACAACACCAAGTCTGTTTGTCCCATCATTACACTTCTATGCATAAATGTCCCACCAAGTATTTTCTTTCACGGAATCATTAGTTATACAAAGCATTGAGTCTTGTTTACATACTGTATAGCAAGAGGATCATAAATAAGAGTGATAAACTACTAACTGGGGCGATTGGGGACACATAGGACGAATAAGAACCCACGGGACAATTATGCGTAGAAACACAGAAATCGATCGAAAAATTTCAATCGCGTTTTTCTCAGTTGCACTTTTTTGAACATGGGACAATTATACGTAGAACGGCAGTTTACCTCTTGTTTAATGAACAAAAAATAATAGCGATCATTTGATTCATAGAAAAATATTATGAAAATCTGTGTCAAAGACCCCAATATTCATTAAGATTTTGAATGTCTTAAACAGCTTTTCCATACTCAAATATATTGAAATAGTCAAAAGAACCTTAAATTTAAAGAAAGTTACTAAAGCAGAAATGAGTGACTTTAATTAGAAAAATGTTCAAAAGTTAAAAAATAATTTTCAAACAAGTATGCTCACAATTCCCGACTTTTCCCGACTTTTTGACAAAAAATCACAAATTCCCGACTTTTTCCCGATTTTTTGCGGATTTTGGCGAATTCCCGACTTTCCCGATTTCCCGACTTGAGTGGCCACCCTGCATGGGACAATTATGCTTAGCACGGCAGTATACTGCCGTTCTACGCATAATTGTCCCATGTCAGTTTTTGACGATTTTGACTTTATGCCAATTTTAAGTTTAGTCTGCTGTGTACTTTAAGAAAAACACATAAAATCTGGTACTTTGTTCGGAAACTCATCAAAAACAACACCAAGTCTGTTTGTCCCATCGTTGAACTTCTACGCATAATTGCCCCACCAAGTATTTTCTTACACGGAATCATTAGTTTTACTAAGCATTATGCCTTGTTTACCTGTTGTATAGCAAGAGGATCACAAATAAGGGTGATAAACTGCTAACTGGGGCGATTAGGGACACATAGGGCGAATAGGAACCCACGGGACAATTATGCGTAGAAACACAGAAATCGGTCGAAAAATTTCAATCGCATTTTTCTCAGTTGCACTTTTTTGAACATGGGACAATTATGCGTAGAACGGCAGTATAGGAGGCTTAAATTAATCGATCGATCTTTTTTTTTTGTCACAGAATCTGTAGTCAAACCAGGCCAAACCTGAACGAAAGTAAAAACTCACGATATTTACAAGAAAGTCTGAATGGGAGCGATGATTTATTACGTAACGCGGTTGAGGGGAAGGTGTTCCCCTATTAAAATTAGTTTGACATCAACTTCAGTGGGTCTTACAAATTTCAGCATTTTTGTATAGGGGCAGGGGGGGCAGAATGGACCGCCTAAGGGAAATGCACCAAAAACCATAGAAAAACATAAAAATTTATGAATCCAGTGTAGTAGGCTTATGCTTTGGAATGTTCCCTTCAATGTTGTATACTTGGTTGATGAAAATTTTTTACTTAAAACTATTTTTGAGCCACTTTAAAAAAAAAGTTTTTTCGACTAACTTTCCAGGGTGCGGGGCAGAACGGACCACCCTGCGGGGCAGAATGGGCCACCTTAGAAAACAAGCCATTTCTTCTAATACAACGTTGAAGGGTGATAAGAAATTACTTGAGGGACCTTTCCATTATAGTTTCCATGAAATTTGATCACTTTTATAAAAATAGTAACTTGAAAAAACAAAGATTTTTTAAAATAGTGTAAATATGTCGAAAAAAGACACTATTTTTCGAAACAACTAAAAAATCAACTTTTGTTGCATTAAACGTGATTTGTGAAGCTACCAGGAGTGAAATAATCCATTTAGCTCCAATTTTGTAACTTTTGATTGTTTTTATAAGGCAGGAAAAGGGTGGTCCATTCTGCCCCCAAGTGGATTTTAATTTAACACTTCCACCACCAAGCCTCTAAATGATTTGAAGGTTCCGTTGTTGTTTGTATACCTTGGTTGTTGCATACCCGGAACCGGTGGACAATCTCAGTCGATCTGGTGTAACTGGAAGAGGGACGGAAAAGGGACACGCTTCCCATACCCCTAGATCCAGTCCGCGGCAGCCGACAAAAACAGCAGAGCAGTTCTCTACGAAATCGCAACAAGCCCACAACATCAAACATCCCAGTTCTGACGAACGCGAACGC